>NW_017731384.1:311249-317909 GCF_001890085.2 Hipposideros armiger
CTGAAGGTGAGAAGACACTAGTCAGGCGCAGGTGCAGGGGGGAGGTGGGAAGAAGGGCAGGGGGAATGGGGTGGTTTGAGGAGAGGGTCTGAACCTGGTCTGGGCCCTGCTGATCCTGGCCTGGGCGGTAGCTCCGCAAGAGCAATCTGTGAATACCCATGCATCCAGGCAGAGCTCTCCCTTCCGGGTAATCTGTTCTCTCATCTTATTTGTTGTAACTGTTGGTGGAGGGATGTGCTGGATTGTGGAGGCTACCGATTGAGTCTGCCCCCAAAGCCTTCCCACCCACTTCGTCATTGATCAGACTTTGCTCCCCTGGCTACCGGAGCAGATGCCCTTGTGCCCTGCATCTCATCCCTTTGGCCCACTTCCGATTCACCCTCACCCGTGTTGGACAGTTCCCTCCATCTCAAGCAGCTGCCACTAGGCCTTGAAACTGGCTCAGCCCCCGCGGCAGGTGGAGGGAAGGGGGGGCAGCCTGGAAGGACGGGGGAAAGGAAGGGCAATCCTCAACCACTGGTGGGTAACAATGGGGGAGAAGTGCTTCAGCGTCTAATATTTCAGGGGTCAATCCTGCGGTGTACTCCACATGGCCTCCAGTGCTAACTGGCTCAATAAGTCTCCCTCGACCGGCTTTCTCATAACCCTGTTTTACTCTCCTCACTCCTGCTTCCTGCAGTCACCTTCCAAATTAAGCATCTGTATCCAAGTTGTGTCCAGCTCTGCTTTCTACGGAATGCAAGCCCAGATTAGCACGTAAGGACCTGTCCTGGCAAAGGTGACTGGTCCAAATGATGGGACCCAAGCAGGGCCCATCAGAATCCTCTCCTGGGTGACTGTGAAGCTCTCCTTTGTGGGAGCTGTAGAGATGTTGCCAGGGTCAAGCACCTCACCCCGTGGAGAATGCCGATCTGTGTGAAAGAGTGAGGCTCTGGTGAAGGAAGGGGAGACAAGCAGAAACAAGACAGGGCTGGAGAGAGTCTGGAGGTTTTGAGCCCCTAGTGTGAGCTCCTGATGTTCTGTTTCCTGTGGCTCTTCCTCAGCATCTAGGAACCTGGAGCCTTCCCAGCACCTGAGACGGAAAATGTCCTGAGTCTGGTGTGAACTGGGGTTCTGCTACTTGCAGCTGGGAGAGGCCTGGCTGATACAATGCTTCTGTGTTCCCCGTGGGGAGGAGAACTCCTTGTGCTCCGGGAGTCTCCTCCATTGCTAAGATCCTGGTACGGTGCCTGAAAACATCAGGTGCTCAGGAAACTGGGCTGAGTAGCTGAATGAATGAACAAACGAACAAACGAATGAATGAATGTGGATACATCATGTTTGCCTCTGCTCTTTTTTCTCCCTGCCATCGTGGGCCTGCCTACGACAGCCTCTTTTCCTATGAAATGGAACAGATAATCAGGCTTTAGATTGTGTCAAAATTAAGAGTGAAAAATTGAGGAAATGACTCAGGTCCCTTGTATGAAGAGAAATGGTGGGACAAAGGGAGGGAACAAACTGTACATAGTACCTACTATAAAACAGACTTGACTATTTCGTAACATTTTGACAACCCCACAGCCTGGGTATTATCCCTATCTTAAAATTCTATAAACTAAGACACAGGGTGGTGAAGCACTTCGCCAGAGCTTTTAAAAGCAATGATCATTAGACTCAGGGTTTGACTTAAACCATTCTAATAAGTGCCTGGTGGTATCTTGTAGTTTTCATTTACAATTTCCTGATGTTGAACCTCTTCTCATGTGATCATTTGCCATCTATGTCTCTTCCTTGGTGGATGTATGTTCAAATTCTTTGTCCATTTTTTAAAACGTTGGTTGTTGGGTTAGTTGTTTGTAACTGGCTTGTTATTGAGTGCTGAGAGCTCTTTTTATATTCTGGGTACCAGTCCCTTATCAGATATGTGCTTTGCAGCTATTTTCTGTAAGTCTATGCTTGTCTCTCCATTTTCCTCATAGTATCTCTTGAAGAGCAGATGATTTTTATTTTGATATTGTTCAGCTTACCAATTTTTTTCCTTTTACGTTTGGTCTTTTTTGTGCCCTGGAACAGAATTTGAACCCAGATCTGTGGGTGTCAAAGCCCTTCCTCTTATTACATTTAGTATCATTTCCTCCAAATCTATCCTCAGACCAGTGCCAGGCAGGCGCCCTCCTGAATCACCCAGGGAGCGTGCTGAAAATGCAGAGTCCTCGGTCCCCATCCTGGGGAATCTGCTTCAGTGGGCCCAGGGAAGACCTGGCAATACGCATACGTTACAGCAGCCCCCCACGTGCCTGTGTGATCAGCCCCCTGTGGACTGGACTGGAATGAAGGCCCCTGGTGGCCCTGAGCCTTCGGACCTGACTGCTTCTTGCCTTCTAACTGGTACTGCAAAGTGCTGCTGGTGGTAGCGTTTCTTGGTCCATTTCTTATTGTGCCCCTTTTCTTCCTTCCTCCCCAGCCCCTTAGCACCGAGTCCCACAGTCAGCGGATAATTAAGACATGTGTCTGAATGAACCGACCCACTCTCCATCAGGAGGTGGTAGAGGAAGCCCTACTCCACAGCTGGCACTAAATGGAACCAAGCAGAAACTCTGTAATTATGGACTTTGGAATGAAGTGCTTGCATGCAGCTCCCCTGAGCCGTGGGTGGCCACTTAAGCCTGTTTCCTCAGCATCCAGTCCAGCCAGAAGGTTCCCCACCCGGAGAGACTGTTATTTTAAAGTAGCTCCAAGATCGGCTCATTGGAGTTGAGAAGGACACTTCTGCAAGTGAACAGCTGTGCCAGCCTCCAAATAAAAGAAAACTGCATTCAATTGCAACAGGGGGTGGGAGTGGGGAAGTGAAGTTTGTGTTTTGGTTTAAGAGCATAAGAAGCATCCAGAATTTTTTTAGCAACTTTCTCTGGCTTGTTAAGTTGTGACCTGCTTTCCCTAAGCGGATGGNTAAAATAAACTGCAAACTGCCATTTTGCTGAGCATTTTCTCAATCCGTTGAGATTTTGCTTCCCGGCAATTGTCGACAGTTTGGCTCAAATAAACTCTTGTAAGTTTTCTCTTAGGCTGGATGTTTTTTGTCAACAATAAGGACAAAACACTGAATTCCATCTTTCTCCTCTTGTAGTAATAATGCCCCCTACCTTTTAATTCTGAGATGTGAGCTGTTTTGGTGACGGGGCTTCCTAAATTGATAAGGGATAACAACTATTATCATATAAAGTGGCATTTGGATCATAAAACATTTAGGAATGTTTTTCTGTCTCATACTCCTGTCATGCCAGTGGGTATGTGAGGTCAGTAATGCCTTTTAAGCTTCTACAGGTCAGCCTGCCTGCCACTGTCACTACACTATTCTGGGGACTCCAAGGAGGTTTCAGAGATGGAGGACAGTCCAGTCCTGTGGTCCTGGCCAGAATGGGATTTCATTCTTGACTTTGTCATCCTTATGCTTCTTTAGGCTATAAGGGTTTCTGCCACCTTGCATAGACTCCTTGTGTCCTCAGAGCTCTCATTCGCATTAAGGTCTCATCAAGCTCTCAGGTTGTCCCAGGAACTTGTGCCTACCGCCTGTCTCCCAGACTCCATCCAGTACAGTTGTCATAGCTGACAGAGCGGGATGCCATGTCCCATTGCACCAGTGGGAACGGCCATTTAACAAGTTCAATGCTTCCCTTTGAAGGCACCTTAAACTCCAGGGTTCTAGAAAATAAGCTATTGCCCACCTTTATCAATCCTGGAAGCTCATATTTTAGTCAAGTTAATTTACTTCAAAGAAGGTGTGATACAATTTTTCAGGCCTACTCAGAAATCCGTTATGAGGGGTTTTGGCATTTAAAATTTTTTTTTAAATTATTTTCCTGATTATGAGAGTCACACATGCTCATTGCAAAGAATTAAGAAAATACACAAAGGTAAAGGTACATAGAAAGAAATAAAATCTTCCCCCTCAGAAATAACCATTATTAGCATTTGAACGTGTCACCTCTTTTTGGTGCAAAACTATTTATACAATTAGGTGGTGCTTTATACACAATTTTTGCTTCTTGCTTTTTTCAGTTTATACAACCGGAGCATTTCCCCATGTCATTATGTATTCTTCAAAAACACCATTTTAATGACTATATAATACTTCACTGTTTGGTTGTACTAGAATTTATTTAGCCAGTTCTCTATTTGCAGGCAACTAGGCACTTCCCCATTTTTCATAATTATAAATGATGTGGTGGTGAATATTCTTGTCCAGGAAATCTTTACCTGGGTTTATGATAATTTCCATAGAAGGAATTCTCAGAAGGAAAACTGCAGAGTCTCAGATCTGCTGTGTGGTACCTGTCTCCTTACAGATGTCTGGGGAGGTGAGTGGATCCTGTCACTCCCACCCCCCTAACCAGTGGGGTTGCTGCCTCTAACCAGTTGCTGCCTCTAAGGCCTGAATTGGAGGATCTTTATTCATGTAGGGGAGCAAAGCAAAGGGGGCCCTGAAGCCTCCCTGGGGTATTTACCTGAACCCACTCCATGCAAAGCAGAGCTTTCCCCTGCAGGAATCATTTCATAATTAACTTAGAGACTAAAGCATGTTTAATTAACCATGGAAACCCTCCCAGCCATCTGCCTCTGTTTTTATTTTGAGGAAGATGGCAGATCTCTTTTTCCTTAGCTCTCTCTTTTTGGGAATAGAGCTCATTTCCAGCATCTTGGTTCTTGAATGGAGCAGGGCCCCTGCTTTGCCGATGGTGCACCGGATGTGGCAGAGCTAGGGGTTGAGCTTGAAGTGGCAGCCGGGTCAGAGGTGGTGCAGGCCCCTACCTGGGGGCAAGCCAGGCCAGGCAAAGGCAGCACCTGCTCTGGCAGAGTACTGGCCACTCGAGAGCCCTAGCCTCCGCCTCTTGGCTGCTGTCCCACAATCACAGGCCCGTGGGACATTTGTGCAGGAAGGAACCTTAAAGGAAAAGGCCAATGCTCTCATTTCTCAGGTAGGGAAACTGAGGCCTGGAGAGGCTCCTGGAGAGTCTGAGGACACACAGTTTGAGGCCCTACCTCATTGTTCCTTTGTTGCACTTTCAAGGAAGGGGGTGTGGCTTTGATTTAAATGGAACCCTAAGGGCTATAATGGCTCACAAGGTCGGAGCACTTTAAACTGTGCAAAATGCATTCTCAGATCACATCTTGCTAAACACTCCTCCTGGCCCCTGAGCATGCCAGGGAGACTTGGGAGGTCCTATGACTTGCCTGTAGTCACACATCTGGTGAGTGACTGTAGAGGCTGAGATGGAATCACTAAGTGCTTTTATCTGAATTGTTAATATAACAAAATGCCTTTTATTTNCCACATATCAACGAAGTCATATGGTTCTCAACTCTTTCTGTCTGACTTATTTCGCTTAGCATAATAATCTCAAAATCCATCCATGTTGTTGCAAATGGCAGTATTTCATCTTATGGCAAACTAGTATTCCATCGTGTATATATATCACATCTTCTTTATCCAGTCATTTATCGAAGGACACTTTGATTGTTTCCATGTCCTGGCACCTTAAAACATCTTAACATGTTTGCCAGTAGTAGATGTGCAAAAGTACACTTTTGGTGAAGGAAAATCAATTTAGCAATGTCACAGTCCAATGTACGATGGTGGAGGTGGCTCTAAAGCCAAAGACCATTGAAGCTGGGACGTATTTCCAGGTTGCACTCATAATTATTGAGAGGAAAATTTGTCACCATGAAGTTGGAGACAAGCATGCTTCACTTTAATAGCAGACCCATTGCAAGAGAGCTGGCTCTAAAGCAACCCTTCATAACATGTCATATATATTTTTCAATTTCCATTATGAAATTAAGATGCTCTTCTATGGGACAATGAATGGCTTTGAGAACTTTAGGTGATGGGGCCAGGTCTATGTCATGCTGTGATTGTGGTCAGAGAGATTTGAGAGCACTTTTAGTAATTGCTGTTCCTGTCTGTAGCAGAAGCTTAAAAGGGGGAGGTTCTTAAATGCGATTGTGGTGAGTTCTGCTGTGTACTCTGCTCAAGAAGTTACAGGCCTCCTGCCTTTTGTTCTCCTGGGACGTGTCTTGCATTCTAGCTGGTAACTCTCACTAACACTTCCACTTCCTTATCCCACATTTCTTTGTCTCCTTTTGTGATTGGTGTGGGTCAGACACAACTGGAGTTTCTCACTCTCTTTACAATTAGGGTTTATATAACCTTGCTTTTCTCCTTACTTTAATGGCTGAGCACCATGTATGGCACTGAAACAGAGAGAGGCCCACCGATGGGGCAAACTTTTGCGTGTTGACAGGATGGCCTATATATAGAAGCCACCAAGGGCCCCAGAGGGGGTACCATCACCAGATAGCACTTCATAATGTGGACGGAAAAGGGGCCACATGTTAAACTTGACAAGCTCAGGAGACTGAAAATAACCACAGAGGATGGTGTGAACATAAAAATCTTAATTAATTAAGTTAATCTGTGCCTTTTCAGTGGGCCTGTTCTTTGTCTTTTTGTATTTAGTACCTGAGATAACATCTTTAATCCCCTCCCCCCCACCAGAGCTGGAAACTGCAAAATTCCTCATTATCATGCTTGTCTCCTGATTACTATCTCTATGTGCTGTAAAGAGCCAACTGTTAGCTATCCTGCACCCACCTGTGTGGGAGGAGTACCTGTCTCTCCCC
>NW_017731384.1:320649-362132 GCF_001890085.2 Hipposideros armiger
ATTCAATGTGACTGAATGTAGACACAGGTATGATTGTTGCAGTAGCTTCCCCTCCTCCTTCACTTTAGCAGGAAGTCATCTGTGATCTGGGGTGTGAGTGTCATGTGTGCCTTGTGATGGTCCCCGAGGGCTGCCAGGCTGGTCAAGTGCCCCAGATTCTGGAGCTGTGAGCAGAGATGAGGGTCTAGCCCACAGACTCTGGCCAGGTAGCATTACCTTTAACAGATGTGCAGACAGGCCTAGGGTGGGACTGGGGACATCGGCCACCAGCTTGCCTTGTGCCATTTGGGAGCAATTTGACTGACACCTCCATCTCTGGGACTCCATGTCCTGTGACTGTATTTATAAGGACCCTTGGCAGGGACCAGGAGTGGCAGGACAAAAAGATGGAGTGTTGACTCCAGCAAGAGGTGAAGACACTGGACCTGCTAAACAAGCTAAAATGTATGCTGTGTATCAAAGGCTTGAGCAAAACAAGAAAGTGCAAAGCTTTGAAGAGCTCCTGGATCTACTTTAATGTTCCTGCCAGACTAAAAATCCCTCTCCTTTTAAGATGTAAAAGATTTGCTCCCTGAGACTTGTTTTCAATCATTTTCTATTCCTCCCCAGCCACTACAGGCAGCATTGGAGGCGAGGGAGTCTGTGGTGATGAATTAGGAATCTATAGATATTCCTCCAGAGCCACATGTTAAACCCAAAGCAGGTCTTGGCTCTGCTGAAACCAGATTACTCAAGAAAAGCCCTAGATGGCAGAGCACTGGGGTCACCCAACCCAAAGCAACGCTGCAGCCCCCGCCCACCCCCCCACCCACACAGCACCACCCGCCCTGGTGCCCTGTACACCCCTGGGACAGCTCTTCTCTGAAATATAGTAAAATTAGAGTGGAGAACTTATTTGTGTTTTTTTTCAAGGACATGACCCACAAAATGGAAAAATAAATCAATGGAGGGAGATGAAAATAAAATGCAGCTTCATTCAGGGAGTTGTAGAGTGAGAGAAATAGAAAATGTTTCAGTCATTTGCTTTTAAAAATCAAGAATGGAGAGCATGTAACTCTATCTGGGGAATACAATCAGTAATAAAAATACACTTCAGTTCTATACTGTGGCCAGCTGTTGGAGAGAGGCCTAGGGGGAGGAAGAGAAAGCAGTCCAAAGAATGGAGGAGAGAAGCAGAGTCAGAAACAGGTAACTAGAAAAGGGGGAAAAATCAGAGAGAGAGAGAGAGAGAGAGAGAACGTGAGCAACAGATCCACCTTCAAAGAAGCACAAAAATGCAGACATAAAAAGAGAAGCACGCAGCCTTCTGGCTCTCTGAGCAGCACCATGGCGATCAGCAAGAACAAGCGCCTTACGAAAGGCGGCAGGAAGGGAGCCAAGAAAAATGAGGTTGACCCATTTTCTAAGAAAGACTGGTATGATGTGAAAGCACCAGCTATGTTCACTATAAGAAATACTGGGAGGGCCGGCCGAGCGGCGCCATGGTTAAGAGCTGGCTTGGGATGCCAGAGGGACCCGGTTCAGATCCCACATATGAGGGCCAGTGACACTGCCCTCTACAGCTAAGATGCTGAACAACAGTTCAACCTGGAGCTGGGCTGCCGTGNGAAATGAAGTGTGATAGTAGCGTGAGAGTAAAGGAGAAATAGGAGTGTGTTTTCCGCATACAGTTCTTTTAAGTTACTCAGTTTGGGGTAATTTTTAAAAATGCAGTCATAGATAACTAACACACAAAGCAAGAGCAGAAGGCTTCCTGAAAGGGTGGGTGAGAAGGCTGAGGCAGGGGTGGACCCAAAAGAGCTGCCACCATTCAGTGGACTGGCCTCCAACATTTGCAGGGACTAAGTTGCGTGCTTTCTGGTGTGTCCTTTCCTTGTTAATGCCGTTATTCTCCCTGTTGTACCTGTGAGGAGCCTGGGGTTCGGGGAGGTGAAGTCTCTTGACCACGGCTGCTGATCTGGTTGGTGGTGGGGCCAGGCCTGGAGCCCAATCTGTCTGCTCTTGTCCCTGCTTTCCCACACTTCTGTGCTGCCTCCATGATCTTGGGGACCTTGGGCAAGCACCTCCCCTTCTGAGGGCTTTTCACAGAACTCGAGCAGACCCCTTGCGTGCCCATGAGAAGACTGAACCTGGTGCTCCCTGGCCCTGGATGCTCTGATGTAGGTGTGTGAGCATTGTCCCAAGAGCCTCTGCTCTGTAGGGTGCCCTGGAGCAGGGCAGCCCTGCATGCTAAAGGTCTAGCGAGCCGAGGATGACAACATGGCGGGTTGGCGTTGGGGGTCTTTGTGCAAACTTGCAACACCCCCACCCTACCCCTGCTTTCCCTGGCTAGACACACAGACACACATACCCAGGCCTGTTTGCAATTACACTGTCATCATCCCCTGTCCTTGGCCTATCTCCTCTCTTCACCTCCACCCACACAGCAGGCACTTGTTCAAGAAACTCGTGCTCAGGGTGATGAACCTCAGGTGTGAGGCTCTCGCCACTTACAGGGACATGATAGGGGAAACACTGGCCAAGGCGCAGACCCAGCCCTGGGATGGAGGTGCTTTCCTGGAGAGTCAGATCGGGAGTCTAGGGCCAGAAACAAAGATCTGGAAAAATCTTGGGAAGCTGGCTGCTTGGCAGTTGCCAGCAGTTCCTGTTCCTCCCCCGGGGCCTTTCACATTACTTTTGGCTTCTGGATTCTTTCTTCTACTCCCCTTCTGCAGGCCATTCCAGGACCCCTCCTCCACTGCTCCATTTAGGCCTTTGATGGGATGCTTCTCAGCCATATCTCTGAGTCACAGCTTCCATCCCTCAGTCCCCGCCCCTCCCACCCCGACAGTTCACACACTCGCTGCTGACCGGTTCTATTAGCTCCACTCTCACAGGTAGCGGAGCTTCCCCAGGAGCTTCCTGCAGCCCCGCCCTCACCCTGCCTCACCCTCTTCCTGAAGAGCCCCTTGGTGCTTGCTGAGAGGAGCCCAGCCTGCTCCTAGAGGCCCCCCAAATCTTCCCTAGGCCTTGTACTACACCATCCTCTTCAACAGCCTCTCTCCAAGTGGTTTGAGGCAGGGCCCCCAGGCCTCCTACGGCTGAAACCCCTTCTGTAGACACCCCCATCTCCCACACTGGGAGTAAGGACAGATGGAATAGGGGTATCTGCACAGCTTGAGGGGCAAGATGTGGGGACAGGCAGCTAGGACACGCCCCAGGATGGACAGATGGACAAGGCATCCAGCTCTTCCCTTTCCTGAATGGCCGCGGGGGGAATGAGGTCGCCGCCCCATGCCTCTCGCAGAGATGCTGTGAGTGTGAATGAGAACAGCTTGCAAGGGGCTCTGATGGGCACGGCCTGGTAAAGAGACCTTTTGTAACCTTCTGGACCTGGCATTGAACCAAAGGACGCGTCACGTGACCCAAGTTGTTCTGCCCTCTTAGCCTTCCTGGCTCCCATCTCAAGCGCGCCTATGCTCTGCAGGCACTCTTTAATCTGGGGAGGAGATGTGGGTTTNCTACATTCGACTCTCCGGGGTGGGGCCCAGGCATCAGCATTTTAAAGCTGCTGCCCGGCTGATTCTAGGGTAGAGCCAGCACTAAGAGCTGCACTAGAGCATTTCCCATCTGCTTGGTCAGAGCTGGCTTTCCACCTGGCCCATACCACACCTGCCTCTCAAAAGGGGGCGCCCTGTGCTCCCTGAGATCTGGGGTTTGGTCTCTTCCTTTATCTTACCGCCCAACCCCCTCAGCACTCTGGCTCCTTCCTGGGAGGAGCCACTCTGTGTGGGGCTTCATGATACGGGGAGGAACTTGTTTTAAGTCTGTCAAACTAATGGATCTCTGGCAGGAGTGGGGCAGGAGGAGGCGATGGCGTCCTTGGGGGATGGGGGGAGTGAGTGAGAGGGGATGGAATGGAAACAAATCAGGAGGAAGAGAACCAGGAGAGGGAGCGGGGAGGTGACAACAGGAGGAGGACTTGGATGTGGAAGCACATCCTAGCACAGTGACCTGACACTGGGGTTCAGTGAAGTCCAGTTTTCTTCCCCACCCACACTGCAGGGTGACAAAGAACAGCCTCCAGGTGTTCAGGAACCTTCTTTTATGCCATAAACACTTACGTGGCACTTACTGTGTGCCTGGCTTTACATAAATTAACTCCTTGTATTCTCACAGCCACCCTCTGTGAGGGACTGTCATTGCCCCCATTTTATATAGATGAGGAGACTGAGGCTTTAAAGAGGTTAGGTGACCTGAACAAGGTTACACAGGTAGTAAGTAGTAGAGCTGGGATTCAACTTGGGAAGGCTGACTCCAGAGCTGAGCTGTTGGCTGCTCTGCTCTGCAACCTCTCTTCCTAACAGCCACAAAGGTATTATTATTCCCATTTCACAGATGAAGAAACTGGGGCCATGTCACTTGCTCAAGGTCACAGAGCCAGAAGGTAGTGGAGGCAGGATTTGAACCCAGGTCTCTCTCCAACCAAAGCCCTTGAATTTGCCCCTTTGCACCACAGCCTGCTTTGGGTTCCCCTCCCATCTCTCCTCCATCTGTCCACCCAGCATATTCTGGGTTTGCACGTGTGTGGTTGACTCACCAGAGAGCCGGAGAGCCCATCCTCGAGCGAGAAGGCAGATTTTATTTCTGTTCAGAGCCATCTCGGGTTGATGCTAGAACAGCTGCCAAACCCAGCTGACACATTTTTCCCTGCCAAAGCTGCAGAGTGAGTGGGCAGCCCCAGGGGACCCAGGGAGCCCCATGACACCAACTTCTCAGATGGGTCTCAGCACCCAAGGGAAAGAGACATGTCTGCTTCATCTGCCTTAATTACAATCTCTTTCCCCAGGTAGTTTACTGGTTCCAGCTGCTGAAATCTCTCTCTCACCTCCTCTCTGCTCTGGTCCAGAGTTGACAGGAACCCAAGGAGCCATTCATTCCAGGCTTTCCTTTAGGCAACTTTGGGAATCCTGTTTATTCCCACTGTACAGACTGAGTCATTGAAGTGAGCTGTGGTCCCTCTTTGGATTGTCCTCTTTCGGTCAGCCCTACAATTTCCCACATGTCCCTGATGATAAGAGTCACCTGGGGCATTTGTCAACTGCATAACCACTAGTCCTGCTCTGAAAATTCTGATACTGTAGGCGAGAGCCGGGGCCCAGGAATCTTCCCGTTTGCAGGTACCCCAGATGATTCTCCTCACCAGGAATGATGGGAAATACTGGCAAAGAGGGACCTTACAGGTGCAAGGATTCTCCCCCATTTCAGGTGCAAGACCCTGACTGGTTCTGCCTCAGCTATGCCCAAAATTGTAACAATTGCCCCTGAAAGTTGGATGAGTCTTGTGGGTTTGGCTGCTCATATGGCAACATTTCTCTCCCAGCCNTTCACGGTGAAGGTAGCAGTTCTGGACAGCTACTGGGGGTGAGACAGGTTGTTAAATGAGCTGATGGATATGAAACCCCAGTCCAAGAATCTGTTTAAAATTCAGGCTTTTCATGGTGAAAAATAAAACCTGTTGGTGATGTTTTAAAAAGAGAGAAGCACACACAACAGACACTCGATGTGAAGAGGGACAGACATGGAGAGGCCAGAGCAAGAGAAGAGACGCATTAAGAGGGTTATGAAAGGAGACAGGCAAAGACTGAGCTCATCCAGGAAAACAGCAATTTAAAATAGACAAGAGGACCATCAGGATTTTTTTTTTTAAAGAGGCGAACATTATCAAACTTCTTTTTTCAGAATTACTTTGTAATGTATTTTTGTTCCTATCTAACTTTGAGAGACACAAGCATTCTTCAAAACCCACTTTCCTCATTTGCCATGGCAGAAAACCCCTCGGTTAGCATTCCGGGAAGGAAGATATTGCACCACCTGTTATGATGGTGTTAGCCTTTTATGATGGTGCCACTGAAAACCTTTAAAGTGCTGCTGTGTTTTCACAGCTGCAGCCCTGCAGCAGGGGTAGGATGCCTCCTGCTCAATGCAGCTAAATGGCCACATTCAGCTCAATCCTGTACGATGTTCAAAGTAAACCTCATTTGTTCAGAGACCACCAATTCAGAGCTGGGGATGATTCAACCAGGGCCTGAGCTGGCCAGGCCACTCTGCTTGGTGACAGAGTTTGCTGATCAAATGAGTAATGAAAACAAGATGGCAGCAGACATGTGAGCTGAATGAAAAGAATAAGCGCAGGGCACTCCGGCTACGTCATACCCAGCAATAGCTTCCCTAACCTGCCAAGCACTCTCACCCCTCGCTGCCAGGAACACCTTCTCTTTCCTCCCCTGCTTCTGCAGGTAAAACCCTTCCCATCCGTCATTCATCAGTTAGGTCACACAGACGAAGCACCTCCTCTGCGAATCCTTTTCCAACAAGCCCCCACTCCCTGGGGGTTAATCATTCCTTCCTTTGGGTTCCCGTCACCATCACTGTCACGGGTTGTTGCTACACTGTAGGTCTTAGCATATTCCATTACAGCAGGCTTTCTCAACCTTGCAGCTGTTATTTGGGGCTGGATACTGTTTTGTTGTTGGGGGGCTGTCCTGTCACTTGCAGGATGGATAGCAGCATCCCTCACCTCTACTCACCAGATGCCAGTAGCCCCATCACCCCAACTGTGATGACTGAGAATGTCTCCAGTCATTGCCAAACGTCCCCTGGAGGGCAAAACTTCACCCAAGGACACTGCATTAGATCGAGCTGTTTTGGTGTGTCAGCCCTCAGAGAGGGTCATCCCCTGGACCCACCGTGCTAGAATGGTGCCTGGCATAGAGAAGTCATCTGGGTTCTGTGGAGGAGGGGTCCAGACACTTGAACTGTGCCCATGGGCAGGAGACACCAAATCGGCCAGTTGTGCAGATGAGGCATGGTGATCATTGAAATAGGCGCGTGTTGGCACAGGAGGTTTGTAAGCAAATCCACAGGTCTCTACCGAACGCTAACTTACTCTGAGCTGTGGGGGACATGCATGAGGAAGAGAAATGAAAGCACCTACATTTAAGTCACTTGCCATGATCTAGTTCATCAGAAAAGGCCCTGCAGCCATGGGCTGTTGATGTAGGAATACCAGGCAGCTTATAATGAGGCTCTGAAGCAGTGTGAGTTCCTCTATAAGGGGTTAGGGGTTTAGACAAGGGAAAGCCAGTGGAGGGCTTAGGAGACTACGTAGGATTTGATCTGGGCCTTTAAAGGTTGGGGGAATTTGGATGAGGACAGTGGAGTTGGGGTAAGTGTGGTGTGAACTGAGCAGGGAGAACCCGCCTCATGGGGCAGATCCAGCTAGCCAGGCCCAGGGTCTTGATTCAGGGAGGCCATGTGTCTCCAAGGAGGTCCTGAACAGCCTGGCAAACTGGTCACACCTTCAGATTCCACGGCCGTCCAGGTTCAGGGAATCAGTTTCGCTGGGGTGAGCCCAGCACTCTGTATTTTTCACATGCCTCCCAGATGACTCTGATGCTTGGTGAAGTTTGAGACCTACTTCCTTGTAGGGGGATTAAAATGTCTTAGTAATAACCTTGGTCTTCCATTGTGTTCAGCCTGTAGGGTTTACACAGTCTCACAGGTAGTGGAGCCAGACTGCCAGCGTTCAAATCCTGTTCTGCCATACCTAGCTGTGCAACCTTGGGCAAATTACTTGAAACCTCTGTGCCTCAATTTTCTCATCTAGAAAACGGGATTAACAATGTCCCTGCCTCATAGGATCTTTGTGAAGACTAAATAAGTCAATACATGTAAATGTTTAGTGTGATGCCTGGCAGGTAGTAAATGTTCATTCCATAAATATTAGTCATCATCATCATTATTATTATTTTAGCACTTGAGGCTTGTTGAGGCTTGAAAGGACTAAACCACCTTTCTTTAAAATATGGTCTGTCACCCATAGATAGCCCTGCTCTTCTCCCTCTTCTTGCTTCCGGTTACTCCCAAACCTGAAGGTTAACTGGCCCCTCCCTCCTCCAGGAGGAAGATGCCCTGATGCTCTCTGAGTGAGGGGAGAGGCAGTATTGGGACCCAAAGGAGCGTCCTGGCCGGGTCAGGTCCCTCCTGGCCTGTGGCTCTGAGTGCAGATACTTCTTGCCTCCCCAGCTCTGGCGCAGACATATTGGAGGCCCAGAACCTCCTTTTGTCCTTGCCAGATGGCAGTGTCACTCCTCAGCAACTTCCTCTTCGAGGGGTCCTGAGCCAGAGCAAGAAGGGAGGGCAGAAAATGGCTCCATCTGTATGAAAAGCCATGGCCTCAGCCGTCCTGTATGTAGTAAGTAGCGTGACGCCGTGTCCAAAACCCAAGGCACACACATCCTTCTCGGAGCCTCATGTTGACCCTTCAAAGTGGGTAGGTGGGAAGGCCTTGTCCATCCCATTAAAAAAAAAAACCCAAACAGCTTTATTGAGATAAAATTCACATACCATAAAACTCACTCTTTTGAAGTGTACATTCATGGAGTTGTGCATCCATCAACACTACCTAATTTTAGAACATTTTATCACCCCCAAAAAAGAACATTTTCATCACTCACATTCCCCCCTCCTCCCAGCCCCTGGCAACCGCTAATCTACTTTCTGTTTCTATGGATGTGCCTGTTTTGGACAGTTCATATAAATGGAATCATACAACACGTGGTCTTTGTCACTGGCTTCTTTCCCTCAGCATAATGTTTTCAAGGCTCATCCGTGTTGTAGCACGTGTCAGTGCTACATTCCTTTATATAGGCAAATAATATTCCATTGTATGGGTACACCACATTTTGTTTATCTGTTCATTAGTTGATGGACTTTTGGGTTTTCTCCATTTTTTGGCTAGGATGAACATTTGTGTACAAGTTTTTGCGTGGACATATGTTTTCATTTTTTTGGGTGTATATCTAAAAATAGAGTGGCTGGGTCATGGGTAACCCTATGTTTAAACTTCTGAGCAATTGCCAGGTTGTTTTCCCAAGTGGCTGCACCATTTTACATTCACACCAAAGTGTTATAATGGCTCCAGTTTCTCCACATCCTGGCCAACACTTGTTATTATCTGTCTTTTTTATTATAGCCACCCTAGCGGGTATGAATTGGTATCTCATTGTAGGTTCATCCCACATTACAGATAAAGAAATTAAGGCTCAAAGAGGTGAAGCAACTTGCCAAGGACACTCAGATAACCAGAGGTGATGCCAAAATTCAAACCAGGTGTGTCTCACTTCCAAATGCACATTTTCTTTTCCCTGTTACATCAGGCAGCCCTCCGGCTGGACGACTTTGTCTGGGCCTGGCCAGTCCCTGAGTCCAAGTAGTTCTTGGGGTTCACATCGGTCACAGGAAGGGACACACTGGCTATGAGTTGGTCATTGTTCCCTCTCCAGGCCAGGCTACTGACCAATGCTCATTAATCACCCAGCTCAGGAAGCGTAAGCAGCACAAGGAAAGCACAACCCTTGCTCTCAGAATGGACGGATTTCCCGACTCTTCGTCAAATGAAAGATGGGTTTTTTGTTTGTTTGTTTAGTCTGGAGACTTACAGTGTGCCAGCAAAGGGCAGAAAGCTGGCCTGGGGGAGAGGCAGGAATAAAAAGAATGGAAGGGACCCCTGGCAGGAGGCTTGCAGGATGGTAGTCTGAGCTTGTTTAAGGAAGGTTTGGTGGCAGTGCTGAGGGGCCTGGCCAGAAAGGAGAGGGCCAGGTTAGAGGTGGGTTGAACTGCTTCAAAAATGGCGTTTAGCAAGTAACTGAGGAACAATGAAGAGGGAGAAATAAAGCAGAGAGATGGAAGGAACAGGCGACAAAGAGCGAGGGCTGGTCAGTAATAATAATACCAAGTATATATCTTCCACTGAGTGAGCACTCCAGAGTCGGGCACCATGCTGAGTGCTGGGCATATCCTGCAAGGTGATTCTCAATATTTTTATTTTACAGATGAGGAAACTGAGGCTCAGAGAGGTTAAGTGTTTCAGCAAAAGACACACAGCTGTCTTCAAACCCCATTCTCTTCAGTCTGACTTCAAATCCCATTCTCATAACCACTCAAATATATACTGAGTGAATCACAGAGGGATCGTGTGGGGAACATGCTGTCAGGAGTACTGGAAATGGGAACCCGGCTCAACCTTCCCTCCTCAAGGCTGGTATTTGGGGAAATAAAATGTTCTGGAGCTGACAGTTTTTCCTGTAATGGTTTCAGCCTGTTTGGGCTTTCACACTTCAGCTTACAGCCTCAGCCACTGATGTTTGCTCACTTATTTATTTATTTTTTACAGGAAAAAGGCCGATGAATTTTTAATTCATATCTGAGCTTGATTATTTGACCAGTGGATCAGAAAGCCTTCCAAGTCATAGGGTGGTGGCAGTGGTGGGGACAGAAAGATTGATCCCCATCTGCCCGGAAGGGGTAGTGCTGCGGGGAGTGAGGCGCTGGGGATCTGGGCTTTCCATCCCGGGTCTGGAGCAAGAGGGCAGACCAGTCCTGCAGGGCTTTGGAGGCAGGATCTCCAAGGTCTCTGGGGAATCATTTCTTTCAGGGAACAGAGCTGGTGACAGCGCTGCTGGTGGATTAAACACCCAGCTGCCTGAGGATGGTCTAGCCCAGGGGCGGCCAACTTTTCCTTTAAAGGGCCAGATAATTCTAGGCTTTGCAAGACAGCTATGGTCTCTGTGACATGTTTTTGTCCTTCCCCTTCCCTTTCTCCTCTTTCCTCTTCTTCTCCTTCTTCCAGAACCATTTAAAACTATAAAAACCATTCTTTGCTCATGGGTTATACTAACACAGACGGTGAGCCATAGTTCGCCAACCTCTGGTCTAGATGTATATTGAAAAGTAGCTTGGATGAATGCTTAAGTTCATGTAATATATTGATTGAACACCTACTGTGTGCATACGTTCTACCAAAGAACATTCATGTGCTGTGCAATGGAAAGAACATGAAGGTAAATCAGGAAGCTTAGTTCTAGTTGCTGTGGGTGGAAGGCAGGAGGAACAGCGTAGACGTGGAGTGAGAAGACCTGGGTACCTGGCCTACTCTGGTCCCCAAGGAGCCTGCAGAACCACATCTATAAAATGGGGACGATAATGCATATTTTTTGCAGAACTAAAGAAGATCAGGAATAAAATAATGTTGAAAGGCATGTATCATCGGAATTATATTTAGAGAGTTGGTGTGATACATAACCATGAATAGTTAACTGACAGTCTAAAGACTGTATAAAGCTACAATTCCAGAGCTTGTTAGGAGCATGTCACATGTTAGGAGAGAAAAGAGATTGATTGAGCTGCTATCATATGGGATTTACTATGCCAGGTACTTTCACCAGTGTTAGCTTGGGAGCAGGCGGTGTATCAATTAAGATTGGGTCTGGCTGCTTCCTACAGGAAACCCACAGCAATAGTGGCCTAGACAAGATAGAAGTCTCTCTCTCTCATTTAATGTGCAAAGGTAAGCAACCCAGAACTTGTAGGGTCATCTTACATGTCAAGAAACCTGGATACTTCTCCTTTTGCTCCATCATCCTTGTGTGCAGTTCTCATTCCACAAGGTCAGTTCACGGTCCAAAATGGCTGCTAAACCTCCATCCATTACATCTGCATTCCAGATATTTGAAAGGAGGAAGGAGCAAAGAAGATGGAGGCTCAAGGGTACATACCAGCCGCCTTTTAAGAAAGTTTCTTAGAAGCTGGCTCCAAATACTGCTGTTTATATCTAGTTGGCTATACCTAGCAGCAGAGGAAGCTGTCAAAATCAGCCTTTCTCTTGAATGGCGATGTGCCCAGCTAAAACTAAGAGGATCTATTTTTAAAGAAGAGAACAAAGAATACCAGGATAGGCAACTCGCTAGGCTACAATAAGTAGCAAATCCGAAGAAAACACAGGTGTCTGGGTGGCTGGATTTGAGAGGGCTTCATCAAGGGAGTGATGCCAAGCTCGGCCTTGAAATAGACTGTGTTTTATGTGGCAGACGTGAGTTCAGAGGGCCTTCCAGGAAGGGGGGTGGCCATGAATCTAAGCAACAGAGAATGTACTCAGTATGGGGAAAGATGGTGGACAAACTAGTCTAGCCTCTACCACTCCTGTAGAGGAGATTTGAGAATTAGTGCTGGAAACAATAATAAAAATAAACTGTAACCAGCTGGGGATCCTACCACCTTGGGTGATGTATTGCTCCTCAGCTAGAAGCTCATCCCTTCGTTCTCCTTTCCCTTTGATATGTCACCCACACAGCCTCCTTTGCCAGGGCTGCCTCCCCCCAGGAGGTGACCCCCAGGTTCTCTTGGGGACCCTCTCAACACTGCTCTCGTCCATCCATTTTCTCCTACATTCACCCAGTCCTCGAAGAAACTTGGCATCTTTGCCCCACTAGCCCCTGCAAGTGGCTACGGTTCCCTGCTCAATACTCTCCCTTCTCTCTGCTGATGACATAGGCCACTCCGGTTGGTCTCTTGACTCTAGACTTTTTCAGGGGTGCATTGGGCCCTAGTCTCTGTGTTCTCCCAGATCTGGGGGTTGTAGGTTAAGTTTTCCTAAGATATCTCTTAGTCCAGCTCCATGGTGGTATCTAGCCAGCAGAGAGACCTCACTTTGTTTGGGGAGATGGAGATGGCTGGGCCTAGGGTCACCCCAGCCCTTACCATTAGCTAAAAGGTCTGAAAGAACCACCTTCTTCCAACTGCCTTGGCCAATCTCGAGCCTTCTCTTCCGTATACACGTAGGTGGGATAGGGTAGGGCTTACCCATCTTAGCAAGTCCTACTAGATGGTCTGGCATCTCCCTTCAGAGAGTGTGGGTATTTCACATCTGAAGTTCTCAGCCTTGGGACCTCAGGTGAGATTTCAAAACAGCAGGATAAGCCCTCACTGAAGGTCCCATTCAACAGATTACATTTACTGACCACAAACCGTGGGTTGGACACGGTTAGCTCATCACCTATGAGGTTGTTACAGGTGAAGAAACTGACAGTAGAAGTCAGTGAGGACTGGAATATCCTGGGAAAATCATGAGAAATGAGGCCAGGAATGAGAGGTGGAGCCAGAGGTTCTTGTGCCAGGCTCAGGAGCTTGGGGCGTCTCTTCTGAGCTCGGGGAAGGAAGGATTCTGAGCAGGTTGTGACGTGGTCTCAGTGGTGCTTTTGATAGTTTGATCTTAAAGCAAAGTGTTGGATGGATTGGAAAGAGAGGGGCAAGTGTCTTCCCCAGAGTGTGAGTCCTGGAAAGGGCTGGGGTATGGGAAGGAGAAGATAGAAGAGGAGGAGGAGGGGAGGTAAAGGGGAAGAATGGAAGGTGAAAGAAAGAAAGGAGAAGGGATATGGGGGAAGGGAGAAGAGAATATTTGGGTCTTCATTTACTTGACAGGGAGCTTACAAATCCTGAATGCCCGCTGCATTGAGAGGGGCTCGGATAAACAGCTGAAGGACCATCCGTGGTCCTTGCAGGAGCTCACAAAGTGGAAGGGAGAAGGGAGGAAAATGCCAAAGGACATGTGCAGGGCCCTTTGGGACGTACGAAGGACCTTCACAAATATTATCTCACTTAATCACTGCACCTGTTCTGTGAAGGAAGCAGGCAGACAATATCATGCCCATTTCATAGATGATAAAACTGAGGCTCAAACAGGTGACCTTGCTCACAGTTATATAGCTGGGTGGGGCAGAGCTGGGACTCAAGTCCAGTGCTCTTTCTGCGACATCAAACACATACAGGAAAGGCACCCAGAGCTCTAGGGGACATAGAGTTGGGCAGAATGACTAAGGGCTGGGTTCTGGAATCAGACTACCTGGCTCTAAAGCCTGACTCCATCCTAAACTAGCTGTGTGTACGTAGACTCTCTGTGCTTTAGCTCCTTCATCTATCAAATGGGTAGAATGATGCCTACCTCCTAGCTGAGTGAGGCTGATTTGAGAAACTGCCTGTAAAGAGCTTAGCACAGGCCTGGCCCAAAGTCAGCACACTGCGAGTGATTCTACCATTATTATTATATTATGGGGTAGTTGGGACAGGGAGAACACTCAAGGCAGAAACAATGAACCACCTCAGGGGGATGTGGCAGGGACCCAGGCCACTGTCAGGACCTCTTTTCTATGCCCAGACCCCCTATACTACCCTGTATCTAATCTTTGCTTCTTCTCCTGCATCCTTCTCACACCCTCCTCTTCCTCTCCTGTTCTTTGTCCGATCAATTTCCCCTTTCTCTGTTGCTACTTGCTCAGTCCTGCTTGGAGCCCTGGGGGCTAAACACTCTACTGAGACCTCCCCACCCCCTCCACGTGACTGTGGGCCAAGAGCCAGCCTTCCAAATTGCTTTGACATCCGCTGAGGAGCGCGTGCCAGAAATATCAGCTGTTCACCGGGTCTGCTAAAGGACAAGGCTGGAGTATCTGGCTTATCCTGGAGGGGAGAGGCTTCTGCAGGCAAATGTCCCTCCTTATGCCAATCCCCCTGATCCTTAGTCCAAATGGTCCCTTTTTTATTAAAAGGAGGAAGAGAAAGAGGAATATTATTCCAAGCTGCCCTCTGGTTTCATGGTTTCATCTCACGAAAGAGATGAGGGGTGAACTGGGCTCTGTGGTTATCACAGCAATTAGTGGGAGATTATTTGTTCATCAGCCTGTAAAAAGTCCCCAGCCTTGGCCGAGGTAATTACCAGCCTAGGTAGCTGGCCAGGTTGGGGCACCGGGGAGGTGAGGCTGTCATTTTCAATTCACCAGCCTCCATTTGCTGCTTGGTCAAGGGGTTCAAATGAAAAGGTTAATTAAGAATCAGGGGATTTGCTCATCGGCTTGTCATGTCACAGCACAAAGGTCATGTCTACACATGATAACTGCTTTTAAAAACCAATTCAATCTTGCATGCATTTACTGACACACGAATACATCCTCCCCCGCCTCCAACTCCCAACAAATTCCGGCTTCTCCAGACCAGGTGTGTGCTGGGCTTTGTTCATTACAGGGGATAGGAGAGCAGGTGAGGCAGGTGCTGCTTTTTTGGTGCTTCCTTGGGGGATGGGGCTCACACCACAGTGGAGCGTGGTCTCCTTTTTCACTAGCCACTTGCCTGCTGTGTATCCCAGGGCAAATCACCTCCTTTGTCTCAGGGCAGGTAGGAGTAAATCAGTAATTCCTCACCATGATGATCAGCAGATGGGGAATTATAAAAGAGCCATCTTGGACAACTCTTTAAATGGTACCTCCGCCAGGGATTCTGATATGTGCCCTCCACCAAATGTCATCCAAATTTGTTGGTATATGTGGTGGATGCTGTGGGGCGTCACCCTGATCCCCCTTTCAGGACTGAGGTCCTCATTCTTCCAGCTGCCGGGAATGTTGGCAGATGATGACTCTCAGCTGAGTCCCTCTCTGGCCTCAGCCTAAACAGCCATTTCACCGAAGGTCACGCCACCTTCCTGGGGTTGGCCTGCATTCAACTATAGATGTGGGGTGTAAGTACCCAGTCCATTTGCCTCAGGGTAGGGCAACTCAAAAGGGTCATCTCAGCTTCAGAGATCCCTGTAGGACTGGCTAAAACCTTTGATGAAACTTTGTCCAAGTTCAGCTAGTTCCTCTCCCTGCCCATTCCCACTTCCTTCACTCTCCGTTGACCTCATCCCCAGTTGTTGATGCCAAAAGCACCCTCAGTAAATTTTCTGCATGCAAATTGTTATTTCAGAGTCTGTTTCCCAGGTAACCTAATGTAAGAAAATACAAAAAAGTTGAGGATCACCAGGGCCACCTATCTCTTCTGCAAAGAAGCATTCCGCACCTGTGATAACTCCAGACTTAGAAGTCTTCCTGGGTGAGAAAGGATTTCAAGTGGGAGGGCAGAGAGAATGTGGAAAGTGGAGGAGAGCAGTAAATTTAATGGAATTGTTTTGTCTGTTATGGTGGTCGTTATTGTTTCATTTCAGCTTGTGTAGCACCCACCATAGTGGAGATACAGCAAGCGAGTGGGTTTTGAAATTTTCATGGATTGTGAAATATACTAATTCCAGCTCTGGAGTGGCACTATGTGGCCTTGAATGGAAGCTGGGTTATTGCCCATTAAAGATTCTATCTTGTTTCTGCTCCATGATGTGTCCCATTGGCACCCCCCACTTTAAAGGGTGATATACCTTCGCCCCACAGCCAACATGAAACAGTAGGAAGCTCCTGGCCCCATGGTATTCTCTGCAGCCTTAGTCTTGAGGCTACCACCTTACCCACTTTGAATCTTTTGGGAATTGTCCCTGGAGGCCTCAGCTGCTGGCCCCTTGCCCTGCCCCCTGCCCAGGGCTTTGCAGACTTCTTCTTGACTCTGGTGATTTATGTTGCACCCCCAACACTCAGACTTTAGACTCCCTCCTCATTTTACAGTCCAGGTATGTTCTTCATCCCATCTGTCTCTTACAACGTGAGGGGTTTCCCCAGCCCAGCCCAGCACAAGCTGTATCTCAGCGTTGCCCCAGGTGGCCAGGTGTTCTGCTAGCGTAAAATCCCCTGACCACGGACCAAGGTCAGCATTATTGGAAAGGGGGTCTGCAGCTCTTGGGGGAGGTGAGGATATGGATCAGGTTGGGGCACTTGACTGAGATAGTCTAAGCACAGCAAGAAAGGCTGCAAGGTCCCCTCCATTCCAGGGTCCTGCATTTCTACTCCTTCCGGGCATGGTGTGAATTCTGGCTCCCTGTGCAGTCCCCCCTAGAGAAAGATAGGTTTGAGTGAAGCCCTCAGGGAGGCAGCTGGGGACTTCTTGAAGGAAATCAGGAGGGAGACGAGGGAAATGGAAAACAGCCTGGGAGGAGGAGTGAGAGGAGGCGAGGCTCTGTCCATGGTGCTGAAGAACCATCTCAGACTTAATTAGTCGCCGAGTTTCTATTCCAGACTCAGCATTCAGCCGTGCACTGTGAAGAACCCAAAGGACATAGAGAACCCAGTTCCTGCCATAAAAGGTCTTTTAATCAAGTCAGAGACAAGAAAACACCCACGTGGGGACACGTAGGAACAATCCTAAACAGTCCATATAATTATGGGTCTCAGATAACTGCTGGGGGGGGGGGGGGAAGGGTTATGGCTATCTTGATAAAGGGATCCCTGAGGCAAGCCACATTCTAGGGCCTATAACCTTCCTTTAAAGGAAAAAAAAACCACTTTGTAATGAGAGGTTCTTTCTTTTGCACTATACCGTTCCCTAGAGTATTTAAAGCCTAAAAGTCTTGGATATAAAGCTAGTCAGCCTAACTGCAGCAAAGCAGCTGTTTAAATTGAGGTGCTAATGCTATGTTTGAAATGTAAGCATGTGATTGGATTTCTAGTTATGGCTTTGAAAAGGATTGGTGAGTCATTTTTGCCTGGGTGCCTATCCCCAGACCATATGGCCATGGTCTCTCGACCCCTTTTGTTATAGTCACACCCAGCTGACCCCTCTAAGCAGGAACCTCCAGAGGCTCTCTGTTGGAGTGCCACCCCTCCTCAGTCCCTCCTCTCCCAGCATTCCCAGAACCTGAGCCTGTTGAGACTATGCCCAGCCCTCTTCACTCTCAGCATGCGCCCTCCTTTGCCTTGAAAGGGTAGAGACTACAGGTCTGGATTCCCTCTTTGGCTAGGGAGAGCCTCCCTGCCTTCCCCACTGGGTCTCAGGAGGGATGGGAGGAGGCCGTTTGCCTTCACCTTCATCCAAATTATGTCTTTGTGAAGGCCCACTACTCACAGAGGAAAGGAACTGCTTTAGCTCTATCATTGGATTTGGAACAAATCATATTTCACCAGACCAATGCACTGATCCTTGACTAATTTGCTGTATGAGGGGCAGTTTACATGTCCATTGGTCTGTTTCTCCTTTAAAACAAGAGGAGTTGCCTGGATGGTTGAGCAGGATTCCTGCTGGTTCATCCTCACAGCCCCTGAATCGGGAGGTGTTGGCTGGGTCCTTACTTACCTTGGACATATGTGCACCCCATCCATTCACCTCACTCCCTGAAGCCTTAATTCCCTGAGAGCTGATACTCAGGGAATTCTCCATCCATGGGCCCGTTCATTATTCTCATGTGAGACAGTTGCTTTCAATTGTATTTGGTTTCCTACCAATGGAGCTGGACTAGACAACATGGACCCTAAAGGACCCCTTCATCCATCTCTCCTCTGAGGCCTTAACCACAGCCAGGCTCACTAACAATCTTCTTCTTTAATTTCCATCAACTCTCAAGAGAAAAGGCAGGGGCATGACCAGCCTCAAAGCTTTACCACCTTGGAAGGATAAATGAAATGAGAGAAGAAAGAATAGACTTTTTGCTCCTCCAGAGAAAGGCTTCACTCTCAAGGCTTACGGAAGGGACTGTGTGATACCAGGAGGAGGCTGGCACAGATGGGGAGGTCGGGATAAGACATAAACCCCAATTCAGTGTGTGATAAAGATTACCTAAGAAAGTTTATCCAGAGAAGCTTTTAAAAGATGCATTGAATCAGGATGCAGAGAGATGGGGATAATTATGTGTTGTAAAAATAGAAGCAATAATTGGCAAGTCAAATGTGCTTGGGGAGCAGGAGAGCTCAGTGGGCTCTGAAGGGCAGGTGCAGGGAGGGTGAGATGCAGGATCGTGGGGAGGACAGATGACCAGAGCATGGCGTGCTGGAGTCTAGAGTTGATTCAATATAAACAAGAGAGTTGTTAGTGCTGATGCCAGGTCTCTGTGGGTTGGGATTTTGTCCTGGGATGCCCAGACTTAGGGAGACTTTAGGGCTCAAACATAAGTTGGTGTGAGTGTGTGTGTGAATATCTATGAAGGAGACAATGGAGATGGACCTCATTTGGGTCATTATAAGTTGATCCAAATTAGTTTTAATTTGGTCCAGAGTATTAATTTGATGTTTATTAGTAATTGGTAATTAGCTCCAACTCAGCCCAGGCCCCAGGGACTGGCTGTCAGGTTGTGTAATTACTTTCCTGCTAGGAGAAAGGAGACTGGGGCCTCAATGTGTGGTAAATATTGGGTTGGGGAAGAGAAATGGAGATTTTTCTCTTCAGTCCATCAATTTTGTTATTCTCAATTACTGTCTCAGTGGGTCCTGTATCCTCCACACATCCCTGGAAATTCTGTCACATCTGGCATGGCTGGGGACAGGAGAGGACATGCTGGGAGAGATACCTAGAGGACAGTCTGGGGCCCTCCTCAGAGGGAAGTTCCACCATATCTGGATGGGCAGAGGGACTGCACCAGCCACGTACACCCAGGCATCTCTCATCTCTTGCCTCCAGCCCCAGATTCTTCCCTGCTTTCCAGATGTTATATTGCCTTTAGCAGAAATCCAAGCGCCTTCCTTTTCAGGTCTTCTCCCTGCCCCCTCCCCAGCAGCATCAACACGGGGGCCAATGCTGGAGTTCATCACTCCCTGCCCCCACTCGCCCCCTCTGCACCGTGGGCCAATCTTGGGAGCTGCAAGAAGGGTGGGGAAAGATGTTGGGTCTGTTGACATGAGTGAGTCACTCTGAGTGGGAGTGGATGACAGAGAGAACATGACTCAGTGAAGGGAATACAATGTGTGTGAAGGCAAAGGGTTTGCACATCTTTACCTGCCCAAGGAAATATGGAAACTCAGGGGCCTTGGAGTGGGAACAGCTGGTGCCATGTTGGCCTGATGGCCCTGCCATTCGCAGGTCTCTCAGGTTACCCATGTGTATGGTATTGTCTTCCTGATCTTGTCCCATCTGCATTCTTTGATGCTTCCCTGTATATTTCGTCTTGGTTCCTTTAGCCCTTCTTAGCCAGTGGGGTTGGTGAACAGTAGTTTCAGGGAATTCTCAGCCAATGACCCACCAGCTACTGGGTCCATGACCATCAGAGGGGTTGGAACTAGTGGCCAGTGTCCTGGCCTCAGGTTTAGAGCAGAGTCTGCCATGGGGAAAGACTGTTAAGGGTCTGCCTTAGTCACTGGACATGGCAATGGGCCTGTGTGGGCCTCTTTTTGGAAAATGGGGAGAGTGATATCATCCTGGCTGGTATGGGCTGCTGCCTTCCTTGGCACCTTGAAAGGGGCAGAAGGGCAGAGTAGTCTGAGGAGGTCAAACTATTGCAAGGAAAAGCAGCAGGGGGGCTGCTGCCACAAGCCACACAAGACTGGCAATCACCTGCCTCGGGACCTTTGCACATGCTGTTCCCATCACATGGAAGGCTCCTCCCCCACACAGGTGGATGGCCAGCTTCCTCACCTCTTTTACGCCTTTGTTCCCACATCACCTTCTCAGTGAGGCCTTCCTGACCACACCATTTTAAATGTTACCCCACCCCCAGTGTTTTCTATCCTTCTTTCCTGCTTTTTCCCCCATATTACTCATCACCATCTAACATATTGTATCTTTTACTTATTTACTATTTGTATTGATTACCTCCTTCCACTAGAAGGCAGGTTTCACAGGAGTAGGGATTTTTGTTGTATTGCTGTAGTATCTCCTATATCTAGAAAAGCACCTGGCATAACGAAGGTACTCAATAAATCTTAGTTGAATTAGTAAATTAATGAAGACAATGCTGAGTGCTGTTAGGACAGGTGATATGTCCAGCAATGGGTTACCCGCTATAGAGGATGCAGTGGACAAGGCCTGAGACTGGGATTCAGGGGAGCTGGGCTCAAGCCTCAGCCTTGCCCCTCACCAGCAGTAAGGTGGAGATCAGGGTCTCTCCAGGTGGCTGTGAAACTCAGGCCAGGTCATGGAAGTGAATGCACGACGTAGATTAGAAAGGGCTGCCCCTCACGGTCCTCCTTATCCTGACTGATCTGAGTCAGGTCTGATGTGAGTGACAGTATAGACTGGTGAGGCTGGTGTAATTAGAGATTTCTTGGAGGAAGCGAATCTTGAGCTGGGCTCTAAATGTACGGGAATGACACAGGCAAAGGCCCACAGGAACCAGGGATTTGGAGCAGGAGAGACCAGGGCCTCTGTGGAGATCGTTGCTGATGTTAATTCAAGACACAAGGGGCCGGGGGAGCTTCTGCCTTCTCTGGCCACAACTTCTCAGGCTAGTTGCCCTGGCTGTGCTGTGTTCTATTCAGGTCATGCTTGTTACAAGAACTGGGACCCACTGCACAGCCTGGGTGTGTTGCTGGTTCGCAAAGATAATCAGGTGGTACAAGGGAGCCCCAGAAGCTGGAGCTGGAAGATCAGGGACTCCAGCCCTCCTGGGACCCTGCAGCCTGCTCAGCCAAGTGGCCCCCACATTCAGTTACAGCTTTTTGGTTTCAGCCCTCATTCCTAACTACAGTTTCTGTGTGTCTTAGTGACATTCTCAAGAGAGAGCATTTCTGGTGCCTTTGAATCAACGTATGGATGAAGAAGTCACTCACCTACCCCTCATCGAAGCTCCTGTGGCCTGGAAGGGGACAAAAATCACATGGTACCCGGTGGGGGCTACGTGGATTCCCCTTTAGTCTGGGGATGAGGGAGAATTGATCTAGAAAGGCAGTTGGGCAGAGAAGTCCAATTGGCTTGGGGTTGAGTTCAAGTCCTCATACCATCTTGCAGGCATGGGCTCCTGGGGTGATTCTGAGAAAGAAAAAGCGTCATTCCTATAGCGACCCTGAACTTTAAACTTTATCTTTATTGTCTCTTCACTCACTCACCAACCCCCAGTGCCCACCTCTGCCCATGCTGTTTCCCTGCCTGGCTCTTCTCCATGGGTTCAACTCCCACCCATGCTTCTGAGCTCAGCTCTGCCCCATTTCCTGCCAGAATACTTCCTTAAACATTCCAGGCCCGTGATCTCTTCCTCCTCTCCTCTTCTTATTCTTATATCTCTTCAAGGTCATTCCCAGCCCTGTTGGCCCTTAGTGTGAGCTTTCTGGTGACAGATGGCCTTTGTAGGGTCATCTCGTATGGCTGTTTAGTTCTGGTAACTTTTCATGCCTTGTCTTTCCAATCAGTTGACAGCATAAACATCACGCCCCGCCTCAGGCCTTTGCTGGACACACAGAGATCCTCATAGAACTGCACAGTCATTGACCTTCAGGGCTGGAAGGGGTTCTAACCACCCGCAAGTGAAATCTCCCCATTTTAGAGATGAAGAAACTGAGGTCCAGAGACTAGGAGTGTTTTGCCCCAAATCACATAGTCAGGGTCAGAGCTGGGATTGGAATTTGGGCCTCTTGGCTCTTTGCCCAAGAAAAAGGTTGAGAAGGAGGGGCCTTGGCTGTGAAGTTGGTACCAAAAGGCTACAAAGTAAACCAGAGCCAAGGTGGCCAGTGGCCGTCAGGGAGGCCATCAGGGAGATAATGGTTGCCCACCTGGAGTGATGCAGACCTGGCTGAATTCCCCTCCTTCCTCAGGAACCCAGCTCCAGACATCCTATCAGGAGCCATTTGTACCTTTGGGGGCAGGTATTTCCCTGCTTGCTCTTTTAAAATGCAGACCCCTGAGAGACGGGCTGGATGTCACTGGCTGGCAGAGAGCTCCAGCTGGGTCGCCCTAGCAAGGAAAGGAAGGGGAGGTAGTGGAGGAGGCTTACGATTTCACCTATTTCTCAACCTGGCTGTGGCCATGGCCGTGGTGTGTTTCCTGATTGACAAGTGATCCGAATAAAGCCAGGCTGGGGATCTCGGGAGAATAAGTTTCAGTTGCTCTGAGGCAGAAGCAGGTTAAGCTGACAAATAGCAGGCTGAGCGGGGGCTGGGCTTTTCCCCCAGCCCCTGGGAAGAGCGGAGCCTCAGGGCCTGGCGAGTCCGGCCTGGAGGCAAGGGCCCAGCTGTGATCCTGGGTGATGTCCCCTTATGTCACCTGCTTCCTGAGGAGAGCTCCGTGGAAGACCCTGATGGTGGGAGGGATGCGTGATTATCCCTATTTTACAGGTGGGAAGAGTGAAACCCACAGTGGCTAAGTGGTGTGGAGAGAATGTCGAAGCAGAAAGGAATTGGAGTGGGATTTGGGCCCTGGTTTGGGCTTTACCCTAACTGGCTGTGAATTTGTCTAAACTTTTCATCTTTTCTGGGTTTCTTTCCTCAGTGGTGGAGGTTGGACTAGATCAGTGACTCTCAGACTTTTTTTTTTTTTCCATCTGTGATTGCACATGCTTGACCCTCCTACAGGCTACTTCAGGGCCGCTCCGGGGGCTGTAATAATGTAAACCTTTAACCCCTCTCCAAAAAGCTCACCAGAATAATGACCAAGAACGGCATACAGGCATGTTCAAAGTTATATACCAAACTTCAAAGCTTTTGCATTTGATGTTTAGGAACGAATGATCTATCCAGCTCTTGGGTCCCTGTCTGGAGAAACTCCAGCCTTCCCAGGCTCCTCCACTTAGGGGCTAAGCCAGCCTGATTCTGGGTTTCTGGGTGTGCCTGAGGATGGAGCACTCAGAGGGGGGCAAAGCTGGGTCAGGACCGGGTGTCCAGCCTCCAGGCCCCTCACTGATCAGGGGCCGCTGTGGCCCCTATCGCCATCCCCGCTCTGCATGGACACTAGACAATGGCTGGGGAATGGGGTCAAGTGCCCAGCCAGGCTTCCTGAGGCTCTGACAAGCCCCTTTCCAAGTCTCCACGGCCTGTCTTTGCATCTCCAGTGAATACTGCTGCCTAGAGCGCTCCACACAGGGAGCCTGATGTTAGCAAGCCTTGCACAAGTGTGAGATGCTAATAGATGCCCTGGGGCTGAGGCTGGCACCGGGAAGGCAGAGTGCCCTGACCACTCCCACCCAGGCACTGAGCACTGCACCAGCAGCGGCCCCGACACCCTTGAGATGCCCTGAGAAAGGTCACTCCTACCTCTGGGGACCAAGCCTGGCTCAAGGGGGACTGCTGGATTGCCCAGCGGGGGCCTCTAGGCAACACAGAGGGCCTCCCTGGGAACCCAGATTGCTGTAGGCCCAATCCAGTGCTGAGTTCAGAGTCTGAACGTGGTGGCTGCAAGTGCAAGGTGCACCATTCTGATGGGAACTTGAAACCAGAGCAAGAAGGAAGAAAATGATCACTTAATAGGACCTGGTAGATGATGATTCTTCAGGCATCGTCTCATTTATTCTTCACCTCCCAACAGACCTGCGCTCCAGGCACCACTACTCTGTTTACAGGCACAGAAACTGTAATTCAGAGAGGCCAAGCAGCTGACCCAGGGTAACACAGCTGGTGGGAGGCAGGGCAGGAACTCCACCAGGCCCATTGCCTAAACTGAGATGAGGAAAGCCAGGAGTTGGAACCCCATTTGGGGGTGGACAAAAGGGGGCTCTGTTTCTTCCTCCCCTTCCTCTGGAAGGGTGAAGACCCTCTTCCTGCACGCACCCTCTACTCCACCCCACTTACCTGTCCTGAGATCCCATCCCTGGCAATATCTTTTCTGTTCCAAAAGGAAGAGAATGCTCATTTCTTGCCAGTAGAAATCAATAATTTATGAGCTACTGCTCTAGTCAGAGCAGAAAACGATTTTTTAAATGCTTCTTAAAATATAATATTAACAAGTCTTCTAAAGGGTGAAAATATTTGAATTAGGAGAAATGAATGTTTTACGAGCTGGTGGGGGAGCAGTCCCCTGAGATGGGGAGGAGGGTGGCTGGGGGGCCGTGAGAGAGCTCTGGATTGAGGCTGGCTCAACGGTTCTGAGGTTCCAAGCTTACAGCCACTGTAACTCAGAGGGGGGGTAGCCTGGTCCGAGCCGGCTGGAATCAGACTGAGCAAAGGGCTGTGAAGGGCCTCATCCCTGATCCTTGTTAGATGATGGCCATGTGTGCCCAAGTCTAAGACCACTGTGGGTTTTAAATCCTGGCCTCTTGGGACTTGCTCCCCTCAAATGGCCCTCCAGGTCCTCTGGCCACATGGCTGTAGGCAGACTCACCCTCTGTGGTAGACTGTTACTGGTCAGCAAATATGCACTCTCCCGTCCTTGCCGTGCCCAGGGCACTGCCTTGCCCCACTGACTTTGGCTTTGCCAATGGAATGGAGGTGGACGCGACTTCCAGCCCAGCCAAGGAGAGGCTTAAATGTGCTTACGTGGGTGGCTTGGTCTCTTCGGCTCCAGTCCTGCCCCCGGAGAACAGCATTCCTCATGTAATCACAGCTCCTTCAGCCTGGGTCCCGGGATGAGAGATACGGGGAGCAGAGCTGTATCCCACCCATAGCCAAAGGTAATCACTACAGCCAGCAGCAGACTTGTGAGCCCCTTGTTAGAAGACACGGAGGTTTGGGGGTTGTTTGTCACACAGCATCATCACAGAAGAGGGACTACCCCCTCCGGGCCCCGCTGCCCCCACACCCTATCAGAGAAGCATCTTCGTGCCCTTTAGCCAGACCCCGCTCCCCGTTGTCAAATTCATTCCCTTTGAAGAGTACCTGCTTTCCTCCCGGACATGTTCCCCGCTGGGAGGGCAGAGCAAGCTCCCCCAACTTTTACCATTATGAAAGCCTCTTACAGCATCAACCCATGTCTCAGACCCCCAAGCTTCAGCGATTGTAGTTTAGTAGCCATCCATTAGGACTAGGTTGGAAGGAGGGACACAGTGTTTTGAAAAGCAACCTAATTGCAAATTCATTTAAGATCCTGTTTACATGCCTCCACAGTGATCATGTGCTCCTGTGACCGCCAGTCCTGCACCTTAATTAAAGCAATTAGTGCACGGCAGTGAGTGACAGTTTGGGTTTCTCAGGCCTCTGCCAGTTTCACACTTGCCTGCACTACCCGAGGCCAGGCTGGGTCTGCCTGTCCACACCTGGTGTTCATAATGTGGCCAGGCTCTCACCTAAGTGACTCAATTACTCTTCATAACAGAACTGGAAATAGGATCCCACCAGGCAGGGAACAAACGAGGTAGGAAAAGTGTTTGGCTGCAGCAGGGACCACGCCTTTTTTTTTTTTTTTTTTTAGCACAGACCTCTTATTTTTACATCAGTAACTGGGCCACAGTGACCCGCCTCAGCCCCCTGGGGGATAGGACATGCTCTCCCCTCCCACACACCTTGCCTGTATCCTCCTGCTCTGGACTTTGCTCTCTGTTCTGAGGACAGTGGCAAGATATTATTATTACTGATAGCTAAGGTTGGCTGAGCATTCATTGGTGCGAGCTATGGCTCTGAAAGGTAGTTCTAAGTGTGGTGGTTAAGAGCTCCAGTTCTTTATTTGGGTCCTAGCTGGTCTGTATGACCTTGGACAGATTACTTAACCTCTCTGAGTCTCAGTTTTCTCATCAGTAAAATGGGGCTGTAATAGTACCGGCTGGTCAGGCTGTCATGAGGGCTAAAGGAGATAATGCTTGCGGGGTGCTCAGTGCAATGACGAGTACATCAGAAGAGCTCGAGAATTGTCAGGTGTATGTATCAAGGTATAATTACTTTGATGATGAGATGACTTCCCCCAATAATCCTATAAAATAGCTGACCTTGTTCCCTCTTTTACAGATGAGGAATGGAGACTCAGAGAAGTTAAGTAACTTGCTCAAGGTCACACAGCAAATTCGTTTGAGCCCAGCTCTGGGTAGCTCCAAAGCCCTTGCTCACAGCTGTGGGAAGCCACTCTGTGTCAAATGAAGAAACAAATGCCACTTGGGTATCCGTGGTGGAGCCCCGGCTGGTACCTGTTGTTTTAAGTGAGTCCCTGTGTGGCATGGGGCCCGTGGGGCTGAGGAACCAGTGGGGCTGTGAAAAGACTGGGTTCCCTAGCCACGCCCCTCAGGTTGACACTCCACACCTCACTGACTTGGGGCCTTTGCAAGTAGTTGGCATTAGTCAGCTTCAGTCCCTCCTCTGCACAATGGGTGTGAATGACGCCTACCTGTGGTAAAGATCACATGAACACTGGGGTGCAAAGCAGTGCAGCACGGTGCATGGCACAGAGCAGGTGATGGAGAAATGGGAACTCCTCTTTCTTCCACTTAAGGTTTAGGAGTTAGGGGCCCCTCAGTCACCTGCCACCTGGGCCACCTACCGCTCTGCAATGCATGGGCTGGTCTTAAGCAAAACTCCAGTGCATCCATCCCTGGGCACTTCTGAGGTGTCTCTGGCCTTTACACTTGATCTTCACGCAGCACAGGCTCCATTGTGGGTGACACTCTCCCAGCTCCTTTCTAGGTCTCCAGGTGACCTTGATGAATCACTTGTTCTCTATGGGACTCAGTTTCCCCACCTGTCCCGTAATTGGCTTGGCCTAGATCAGGAGCCCCAGATAACACCTCTGGCTGCATCAGAATCATCTAGAAAAAGATGTTAAAATGCAGATCCCTGGCCCCACCCTCTGGAAGATCTGCCTTAGTAGGTAGGGCAGGGCCTGGGAATCTGTATTTTTAAACGTTTCCCCAGGAGATGCTGATGCCCAGTCAGGCTTGGGAACCATCAGCCTGATCCCTGTGCTCCTTGCAGTTCCCCTGGGCTGCTGTTCCAAGTAGAGACATGCTGCCTGTGTGCTGCCCTCCCTCTGGGGCCACCCTGCATCCCAGCCTGGGCTGGGTGGTCACAGCAAGGGATTAGGTCTTGCTGGTTGGAAGGAGGGATGACTTTCCAAATCAAACAGAACCTTGGGAGAATCACAAGCTCCTTGGGAACTGTTTCCATTTCTACTGGGGACAAGGCAGTTCCCAGCTGGGAAGATGCATACCAATATGGTTGGGTCCCCTTTTCTCATTCCCCTCAGAACCACTCCCTTTCCCCACCCCCCAACACACACACACATTAAGGAATCTAATCTAAGGTGTTGTCTAGGCCTCAGCTTTACCCACACTTTGAAATAGGCGGTTGTGTGGAAATTGCTGGGGATGGGGGGAGGGGAGGGGACAGCTAGACTTTCATTTGTTTCCAGTGGAACGTGGTTCCTTGTAACTGCTTTGAGATTGTGTGTGTAGCTGGGGGAAGGTGGGGAGAAAATCCCATGGGAAATATGTGTTGTTGTTGTTGTTGTTTTGAGAGTCATGGGGATGGAATGTCAGAGCGGGCTTTGAAATAAAAAGGGCAACACATGATCAACAAAAAATAAGGGTCAACCATGACAGGAAAGCTCAGAGTACAGAAAGAACTGTATTTCAAAAAAAGGATTTTATTTGTTAGAATCAGAACAAATCCAAAAAGGTATGCTGTGAAAAGTGCCCCCTTCACTTCACACACTCAGTCCCACCCCACAGGCAACCACTGTTCCACTTTCTTACAGACTCTTCCAGAAACAGTCTACGGTGATAAATACATACATGGGAAAATTACTTTTGTTCTCCCCCAAAAGGGGACATACTATACACATTCTTTTGCTCCCAGATTTTTCTACTTTACTTACCTTGAAGATCTTTCTGTATCCACACATAGAGAATAGACATATTTTTCAAACAGTTGCTGGTATTCCATTTTCTGGACAATTCATTTAGTCAATCCTCTCTTAGCCATTTAGGTCATTTTTCCAATCTGTGGTTTTACAAGGGATGCTTCAATACATTAGGCCTGCAAGTTCGCACTTCTCTGTTTAATCTATGGGATAAATATCTCGGAGTAGAATTTCTGGGTCAGAGGACATATGAATTTTTTATGTGGATAGGGCCAAATTGCCTTCCGCAGAGATTATACCAATTTACACTCTCACCAGCAATCTGCAAAAGTTGTTAGCAATTTTTTAAACTTTGCTGATTTGATAGGTAAAAAAAATGCTTCTCCTGGGTCGAATTTGCATTTCTTTTATGAGTGAGGCTGAGCAGAGCATCTTTTCACGTGTCTAAGAACCATTTGTTCTTCCTGCCTCGTGAACTGTCTGCTCATATTCTTTACTTGCTAGTTTTGCATCTGGATTATTGTTGCTGTTTCTTATGGCTTTGGGGGACTCTTTTACATATTAAGCAAACCACCCCTTAGTCCGTGCTAAGAGATGCCAGTTTCTTGTCTGCTTAGGGGATTTTTTCCATGGCAGAAATCTTGACTTTTATGTAGTCAAATTTATTAACCTTTTCTTTATGGCTTCTAGGTTTTTATATCATATTTTAAAAGGTCTTCCTTCTTCCAAATTAATTTTTAAAATCTTTTAATCATATTTTTATGATTTCATTTTTCATGTTTAAGCCTTTGATGCATCGGAGCTTTATTTTCATATAAGTTGTGAGACAGGGCTCCAACTTTGTTTTCCAATTGTTTCATGCCATTTATAATAAATAATCCATCTTCACCCCATGGATTTAAAACATGATAATTACCACATACCACGCTGTTGTGGCTCTTTGCTATCATTCTAGAGTTTTTTCCTGTTCCACTGATCTGTCTGTCTATTTATGTTGCTTTAATCACCATAGCTTTATATACTATTTTAAATATTCGGTAGTTCTAGGCCCCCTCACAATTCTTTTTTAGGTTTCTGCCTCTTCTTGCTTGGTTATTTTTTTGTATGAACTTTAGAATGAATGAGCTTGACTAGTTCTAAAAAAAAAAAAAGATATTTCGGGGGTGGCCTGCATGGGCGGGACATGCTGCCTGCCTCCTCTGGTCCCGACATGCCGGGTCCAGCAGAGAAGGCGAGATGGTGCTGGACAGCTCCCGCTGACTCAGGGATGTCCCCCCTCCATTCCTCCTCCATCAAGGAGGGCTTTCTGGAGGAAGTGGAGCGGAGGAAGGGGAGAAGGAGCTGGAGGGAAAGGAGGAAAAGAGAATCTCGGAGCAAGGAAGAACACCAGCCTCCTGGCAGCGAGGACTCTACTCTCCAGGGGAGAAAAGACAGATCGAGATGAAGCTTTTAGGGAGATGAGCCAAAATCAAAGCTGCAGGGAGGTTTCCTTGTGGAGATTGGAAAGGAGGGGCTGGGTGAGGAGGTGGAAGCCAGCCGGGAGGACTGAGCCTGGCCAGGTCGGGAGTGGCCTGGAATTGATGAAAGATGTGGTTAGAGGGGTGGTCAGCCTCTAAGCCATGTCGGCAGGGCTTTGGTGAGAAGATGCCCGGCAGAAACAGAGCCAGAGCCAGAAACTCCCATCAGCCTCCCCAAACCTGCTGGTCCCCAGAAGCCCCATTTCATGTTCTTTCTGGTCCCTCCCTCCAGGGAAACCATGGCATGGGATTTTGACTTGACTGCTGTGATCTAGTGAGTGCATTTACTCATGGACAGGAATCAGAAGCCTAATTTTGAGAGCCTGTGATGCAGTCATGCATCCTGGGCCACAACAGAAGTGCATCGAGGAGGTACTGCAGTTGTGTTAGAAGTTGTACTTCTCCAGGCCGAAGAAGGCGGCAGGAGCTCAGTCCTGGGATCAGGGAGTGTGGAGTCGGGGGCTGCCCCATGGAGGAAACAGCTGGCCCAGGGGAAAAGAGGGAGGGCTGCATGAGCCCCAAATCTGGGCTGCGCTCACAGCCTTGTCAGAGTCCAGGAAAGTATGGATGAAGAAGGAAATGAGAGCATGGGTGGAAAGGAGCCCGGAGAAGATAAGGGGGCCTGGGCCCCTTGAATAATGGGGTCCCAGACAGCTGTCCTTGACCCTTTAGCCAGGCAGTGGGACCCCATCTGGGGAATGTGGCCTGCTCAGAAGGGTAGCGCTCCTTCCTGTCCACACATCTCATTTTTAGAAGTTAAGTAGCTGCTGAAGAGGCTCCCAGGGACCCAGCTTGAGGCCACAGTCCAGCAGGGGGCAATAGCCAAGGATGGGAAGGGCCAGATGAGCAGAAAGCACTTGCCTCCAGCCCTGCAGCTTGGGGAGCCCCCGGAAAGAGTATTGGCCCTCTTGACTCCTCAGAGGGAAAAATATACTTCGTGACAGAAACATGAGAATTATCAGAATACATGAAATCAGTAATGTAAGTTATGAGACAAAAGTCAAAGTTCCATTTGTGATAAAATAGTATAAAACAATAAAGTCAAGAAAAAAACAAACTGAGAAAAACCAAGAGCTCTGCAGCATAACACAGGTGACAGTGACACTTCAATTATATCATCTCTGCCAGACCTTGCAGCCACCTGCATGGACTTTTGGTTCATGGTCAAGTTTTGCATTCTGACTCTCCCTCAGTTGCTTGCAGCAATAATCGGCTGTGTTTTTCCCCTTGGTTTATTAGTTAGGGTAAGGCCAGGCTGCTGTAACAAAGAGACCCAAGAATAACTCAGAAGGTAGAAGTTTAATTCTCTCTCCTGTAATGAGCCGAACATTCCAGGACAATAAGCAACTCCGTTCACATAGACATATAGGGACCTAAATTCCTTCTGTGATGTGGCTCTGTTGGCCTGGGTCAAAAATCAAAGCTGGGTTTCCATAGAGGCACAGTCCTGTCTTATGGCTCCATCCTGGAAGTGAGTCCCTCTCTCTGTTCACATTCTATTCAAGAAAACTTAACCCCAAAGTCACACCTCACTGCAAAGGAGGCTGGTTAATGTGATCCCTAGCCAGGGTCTCCTGTGCTCAGACTCAACTTTATTCCTCCTGAAGAAGGAGGGGGTATAAAGTTAGATGGATCAGTAGCAGTCTCTGGTCTTTGAAAACTGTCAACCCAGAAGTTGATTTTTTTTCCCCTCCTCTGACAGTCTCTTCATGTGATTATGCCTTTCTAGCATCATCCATCCATTTATTACTATCCCTTCCTCTTCGTTGTTCTTCCTTCTCCTCCTCCCTCACCACACCCCTCACCCTCCCTCACCTGGGACAGACTCCTAGGATAAGCAGGATGGAGTTTCCAGGTTCCACAGGTCAGAACACACACCAGGTGGTCACAGCTAAGGACAATGGTGTGTGTCCTGTTCTTCCTTTGTTATACTAGCCCATGACCATTTCACCTGGGAAAGCCATTCCCAGTCTGAGTGGCCCTGAAAGATGCATTTAAGAAACAAATCAACTATACAATCTGAACAAGCACTGATTTTGCAGGCAGGATACCTGGGTCTCATGTTCTGTTTCTGTCATTTACTAATTTGATTCCAAGCAGGTCTTCCTGCCTCTACTCTGAGTCTCTCTTTATCAAAAAATGGAGCAAATGCAACTTCACCTACATACTTCAAGGGAATTTTGTGAGGCTGAAACAAAATGTTTGGTTAAGAGCTTTGTACTTTGTAAAGCATTTTTCTTTAATGTAAACATGCTTATTTATAGTCTGATTTGATAATTCTGACATCTGAGATCCTCTGGAGGTCTAATTATGCTATTTATCTGCTGATTTTTACTCATGGTGGCTTATTTTCCTGTGTATCTTATAATTGCAGGTTGTGAGCTCATGTTCACTTGGGCTTTCCTTGTCTGTGTGAATCCCATGAGGCCTGAGTTAAGAGTGTCAGCTCTAAACAGGATTAGCATTAGTGCCTCAAGATGCTACTAATCTGGCCCCACTGTAAATGCATTACTTGGTTTGGGGTTTTCCAAATCACATAAGCTGTGTACATTTGAACCCCAACCAGCACAAGACAGGAGCCTGATTTTAAGTTCTCAGGAGAGACTGACTGTTTTTCAACGCAGAGCCCAGGCCAAGCCAGACATAGTTCCTTCAGTTTCTCTTAGCTGATGGGGCCAGATTTAGCCCTTCAAGGATGTAGGTTTTATGTTGGGGTCTCAATTCCAACTTTCCACCTTGCTTGTGAGGAAATTCCCCATGTGGATTTTAAAACTCAAGACCCCATGCCAAGGAGGTGGGGTAATGCCCTGATGAAAGCTGGCCCCTTCATGTCTGTCATCTTAGCACTCTTACTTCCTATTCTCTCTTCATTTGGGGATCCTTGCCCTGAAGATCACCCTCACCTGCCTGTAAATTCAGTGCTTCATTGAAAGGGCCTTTGATGTATTTTGCCCAGCATTTCTAGATGTTGTACAGAGTGAGAGGTTTTCAGGATGGGCAGTGGACACCAAAATCCCACTGTCTTTCACATCTCTTTTTTGTCCCTTCTCCTTTCCTCTTTCCCTCTTGTCTTCCCCCTATTCTTCCCTCCTCCCCACACTGAAGCCATGCTCATCTACTAGATCTCAACTGTGAGCTGTGCGTGTCCTGAGGGAACATTCTGGCAGGTTTTCTTCAATGCTCCTAGTTGACCCTCCACAGAGAACCCTTTGGTTCTCTAGCTCCAGCCCCTTAACATGGCCAGTGAACAACCCCAGACACTCCATGCCCCAGGCTGCACCTCCAGGCTGCATCTTCTGCACAGACTTGTCAGAATCCCTCTTTATTCATGCAGAGTCCTTCAACCCATCACTATTCAACCTGTCAAAGTGTGCTCAGACAGGAGCAGGTTTAGGTCAGCGCTTTGTATAATCTCTTTGGAGCTTTCCTCCTTTGAATCAGTGTGAACATTAGGCATCAGAAAAACTCAAAGGTTTGAGCCTCAGAATCTCAGTGCCAAGCCTTCTCTCCCAGCTCTTCACATTGGCAAGGTCCTGGCCTGTGAGTTCCAACGATGAGCTCGGAGGGGCCAGAAGTTGGCCAACTTCTCCTTCCTGGAATGGATTCAAGGACTGTGAGAGAATTCAGGGGTGGAAGAGCGGGCAAAATTGTTCAAGATGGAAAGAGGATCTTTGGCCCTAATTAAGGGTCATTTTTCTTCTTGTTGGCTCTCCTCTCCCCAAACACAAATTGGATCATTTCACTCCTCTCTTCTCAACCTTCCAACAACCTCTCATCACTTCTAGAATAAAATCCAAGTGCCTCACCAAGGCCTGTGGCAGAGGCTGCCAGCGTTCCCCAAAACCTGTGCCCTCCACTTGGTCCCAGGCTCACTGTGGCAGCATTCCTGCATGGGTGTGGGGTGGGGTCATGTGACTGGTTCTTGATGAGTGGGCCACCCCAAGCTGAGGCAGTTGAGAGGGGTGTCCCCTCTCCCCGCTTTTTCCCCTTCTGCCAACTAGGTGTGGGGGTTCCAGTGAGGACTGTGAGGAAATGATAGAGACACAGATGGAAGGTGCCTGGGTCCCTGGCATGTGGAACAAAAGCCCTCTACCCTCACTCTGATGACACTAATTGAACTGTTACATGAGGGAAAAAAATGAACCTTGATTGTGTTAAACCATTGAAACTTGGGTGGCTATTTGCCATAGCAACTGGGTTACCCTAATACAAGTCTCTGCATGGTCTGCCCCAGTCCAACCTCATCTGCTTCTCTCTCTCTTCTCACGCTGCCCCAGCCACACCTGCCTTCCTGCTATTCTTCACACACTCCAAGCTCATCCCCATCTCTGTCCCCTTGCCACGCATTGTCCCCTCCTCGCGGAATGCTCTTCTCCCAAAGCTTTGCATGATGCTCTTCCTTACGTTATCCAGGTTTTTGGTCAAATATTACCTCCTGAGAGAGAGAACCCCCGACTACCCTTTTGAAGCAGTTCCAGCATCATTCACCCCCTGACTTTGCTCTGTTTTCCTACAGAGCAGTTTTCATTACCAGATAGTCTATTATATGTATTTCTTTTTTGACATACTAATTATCTGTCTCCTTCCTGTGCCTGTCTATCCCCAGTGCCTAGAACAGTGACAGACACTAAGTATTCAATGTTCTTTGCATGGATAAATGAACACCCTTCTCTCTGTTTCTTAATCTATCTATTTCACTCTCTGTTTTCTCATCTACAAAATGGGGGGGGGCAGGTGTTAAGGGTGAAAGGAGACAGTATAGGTTACCTATGCAGCATAGTGCCTGGCATACGTGAAGTACAGGTTCTACTGTACTTTGGGAGCGAGAAGGTAGAGGCTGTAGACAGGAGGGCTTGAATGGTGCAATGGCAGCAGGGGATCCGATTCCTCCTCAAACCTCAAATATGTACTCAGGCCAGCCCCCCATGCCTCTCCTGCCCCATGACATCAGAGGTCTGGAGCCTTGAGGCAGGCTGAATAATCCAGGTTGGACCCCGTGCAGAGAGGCCCAGGCCAGTGCCATGCGCTGCCTAGAGCAGAGCCAAGGAAGCTGACTTAAGCAAGAAGATTCTCATCACTGCCCTCCCAGGAGATGGAGTGGGGCTCAACCAGCTAGCTCTGCACTCTCGGGCTGGCTGCCAGCTGCCAACGTTGACAGCCACATGGCGCTTCACCAGGGAGCAGGTCACTGAACTAATGAAGTGAGCTGATGGGAAGAAGGGAGGTTTGGGCTGCATTTTAGATGGTGAGCCATGGAATTGGCAATTGAGTGACTGGAGCCACAGGTAAATGAAATTCACCTGCCAACACCTCCAGTCTGCAGAGAGGAGACCCAGGGACTCTGCACATGTGTCCTGAGGGAGACAGACCACTTCTGGGGAGCCCTCTGGTTGGAAGAGATGGAGGAGGACTTTCAAGGAGAGAACAGCACATGCAAAGGCATGAAGATGTGAAATAACAGAATAGCAGAGTGCTTGCCAGTTAGGCTGGTGAGAGGGAGGTGGCATTGGTGGCCCTAGGATGGCAGGTGGAGTCGAGTGCTGACCTCAGAAAAGCCACATGTAGGGGAAGGTTGAGCATTGGACTAGGAGCTGGGAGACCTGACCTTTAAATCCCAGATCTGCCGTGAACTGTGTCCTTGAGCAGGTCACCTACTTCCTCTGTACCTCAGTTTCCTCATCTGTTGAATGGAAGATAGTGCCCCTCACATGAGATGAGGAGGAGAAAGAATGGATGCCTGTGCAGTATGCAAATTGCAAAGTGTTTAGATATTTGCACGGAGAGGTGGACAGGAAGAGTGAAGAAAGTCCCCTGGGGCATCTGTGATGGGAACACTGAGGATCAACCAGAAAATGTCTTGCTGAGAAGAGAGAGGGAGAGAACAGAGAGGAAACCCTAAATGGACCACAGGAGAGGTGGGGGGAGGGGAGGAGCTGGAACTGGTTTCCGTAGGAGACCAGATGGACAAGATTTTTGTGTCTCATGGCAGATTCAGTTCAGCCACTTTCTGCACAAGCAGTGAGCGTCCAAACTAGGTCCCTGTGTCTGTCATGGGCTGTGCACAAATATTCTGGTGTCTCCATCTAGGTAGATGGTAGGCCTGCATCCTCCATCCAGAGCCTTTGAAGCTCTGCTGGGCCATGTGACTGGCTTTGGCCAATGACATCTGAGTGGAAGTGATGGGATCACTCCCAGGTAAAAGCTTGAAGAGCCAGTGTGTGACCCACCATCAGGCAGACACCATCAGCGCCCCACCCATACCGCTAGTTCTTTCGAGCCAACTTCTACCTACAGTGTCTGCATCTCTGTGCCTGGGCACTTTTTCCAGACCACAATAGAAGCTCTTCCTGCATGCACAACAGGCTGGAAGTGCAAGGGAATTATGTACCATCACCCCCGTCAGCCCTTGTCAGTGCCTGGGGAGTCGAGCTCTCGCACCCCTCAGATGGACTCACCCTGTATGTAGCACACGTTCCGGCCTCACCAGCTCCCTGGGATTCCGCGTGGGATTAAGCTCTTCCGCCCACAGGGGTAGCTGGTGTAATATGCAGCCTTGGTTAGCTGCCTTCTTCCCCTGTTGCATTTCCCACTCCACACCAGTGTTCCTTGCACCTCCCAGATAAACTATTACTATTTGGACTTCCATCCTTGTTTCTGGGTCTGTTTCTGGAGTCCATGTTTTTCTTTCCTGCTGTCTTGACAACCCCCTGACCAATCAAGTGGCCGTTCCCCACAGAGTGGTAGCTCTGCCATCCCAGGCCTTGAGGTGAGGATAAGTAGAAGCTGAGCCACAGTGGATTCACTGTGGACAAGTAGCAGGAGTAAGAAACCCAGGGGTTACCATTTTATGCCCCTCCCCTGCTAGTGTCTCTGGTAAAAAGTTCAATTTTCTGGCAGAAAGAATCTGACTGACTACTCCAGTCAGGTGTTCTTTGCTCCCATTAATCTGGGAGTAAGGGGTAAGCTGGCAGCATGCTGGGGCCCCTGCCTGAGGATGGCCAGTTCCTGAAGAATGGGGAGGGTGTACTGAGCTGGGCAGTCACTTTTGTAACTGGAGACCTCTTCGGCCATCGACCCACACCCCCTCTCAGAAGGCCCCGCCCTTCATTTTTCCAGAGAGCAGGGGTCTCTGACACATCATTCGGCCCTCACTGAGGCTCTAATTGATGTAGCGCAGGCACCACGTGCCATGGAGACAATCTTCATACCTTTTGTGAAGAGGACAGAGTCCACCAACTATGGCAACGCAAAACCTTGGGGCCTGGAAGCTTGGGAGAGCCGGGCGTGGTGGGACCCATCTCTGCTGGCTCTATATCTTGGTTTCTTCACCCAGCTGGCAGATACTTAGGATTGATCTGACTGAGCTAGTCAGCACTGTCATGTGTGGACAGAAAGTGCTAGAAGGTGTTTTAGCCTGCTCCCCAAGTTCCTACGTGGAAGGTTTCAGGTAGGCTTGTCAAGAATCCCGGAGCTGGATTTCACGGACTCATCCCACTTCCTAGAGAAGGAGGTCTGCTCTTTGATTCAGCTATAAAACTGCCCCCAGCATCCCCTCAGCTCAACCTCTCCCCCTTCCCCCACCCTCCACTCCGTTAGGCCTCCCCCTGGGTACCTCTAGGCCAAAATAGCCTCCTGCTCTTTTACAGAACCTGGCCAGAGGTTCCTGCTGTTGTTTTCACTCCTGTTCTCATAACAGTCCCTGTGGAAGGAAAGAAAAATGTCACCTAGATAAAGACACAGAGCATAAAGAAGCAAAAAACCAAAGAGTGACATTTGGGAAAGTTTAGACAAGAATGGCCGGGGCAGGGCTGAGCTTGGGAGGAGAGAGAAGGTCAGAGCCTGGGAGATTAGGGACGTCAGACGGCTGACATGGTGACAGACAATGTCTGGCCCTGGGTTCATCTTTCATAATGATCAGCAGTTGCTCACTGTGTCCTGCCAGGGCACTTGCTATATGCTAAACGCCTTCCATCCATTGTCTCATTTAATCCACACAACAACCCTAGGAGGTCATCACTATCATTCACTCAGATGGAAGATGGGGAAACTGAGGAAAGCAACTTTTCCAGGGTCCCATCTCCAGCCTGGTCACTGTCCCACATCGATCTGACACCAAATCTTAACCATTAACGCTTGCTGGGCTATCAGTACCTCTATGTTTCTGAGGTTCAGAGCAACTGAGATGTCTAAGGTAGTAAAAAGCTTGATCCAAGCACATGAGACTTGCTAAGAGAGAAATCCTTGTGCTCTTGGAGACTAGGGTGGCAAACTGGAAAGAAACTAGCTTGCAAGTCAGAAATCACTGGGTCCCAACCCAGGCTTTGACTCTTACTACTGTGTTAATTTGAGCAACTTACTTCACTTCTGTGAGCCTCAGTTTCCTCATTTGTAACGGGGCTAATAATACCTCCTCTGTAGCATGTGCTATCTGACATAGCTCAGATACTCAGTAAGCGGGAAGATCGCTCCTACATTGTTGCTTCCCCTGATGACTTTTTTTTTGCCAGGGTTCATTGAACAGGACAGAACTATCTGATGGGGAACCAGCTGCAAACCCACACAAGCCTCCCACTCCCCCTGGTACAGGCCCAGCTTTGCTCCAGCTTCTTGGAAAGGGGAGGAGGGTACTTAATGGCTCAAGTATCTAAATCACTGGCTGGGCAGGAAAGTAGCTGGCCTGAGGGATGACTAGAACCGGGGCGTCTGGGGCCACCAGGCATCCCTCCAACTGTCTTATTTCTGAACTTCTGGGTGTCTGCTCCTGCTCAGGCAGCTTCTCCCATGCTGCTGTTCCAAGATTTAATACCCTGTTTCCCCACTGAAAACCCAAGCTCTTCTCTCTAATTCCAGTTACAAACAAACAAACTAACCAGTTAACCAAACAAACAAAGTAAGACTCCAGCTGGCTAAGCTTGGGTTACTCATCACCTTTTCCACAAATTATTGCGATCCAGAGGTAGAAAAGTACCATGATTGGCCAAGCTTGGATCAGGTGATCATACCTAGGCCAATCATTTTTAGCAAGATGGCTGCTCCCATCAGTTCTCCTAACTAGAATGGGAATGGGCAATGCTTTGCTTAAAGAAAAAGGGGTGAAAGGTCCTGGCAAAATAATAAATATCTTTTATTTTTCAAATCCAAGTTTTCTCTGGGATTCCGATCTAATACCAGCGTGCCACCCTGGTACTTAGATCTCTGCTTTCTGCCCACTTGGAACAGCTAGCTTGATGAATCAGTGTAGCTTACAGGCCTGATGGGTTTTCTTGAGTTCAAGGAAGCTCTCTCCTTCCCCAACCATCTTAAATATCTTCCCTCTTCTGTCTACTGTGTCAACAATTTCACTATTAGAGACTCACTTTTCAGCCTAACATGGCTTGTTCCCATCCAAGTGGACATCCTCTTGTAAGCAATTATCCATGACTTGGTACTAGAGGTTTTATCAGCTTTTTCCTGTTTGAGCAGGGAAAAGCAGTGTGAGGGCGTGAGAGAACTTCCTTGAGGTTATATTGGAGAGAGGAAGAGAGTGGATGCAAAGTGAGGGAGCTGACCATCCTCCTAATTCAACCAGTCCATTCTAGGTGAATCCAGGTGCCTGCCTGGAGGAAGCCTTGGCCATTCTTATTTTATCTTAGAGAAGCAGCAACTGTTTCCCTCCCCCCCCTTTTTTTTTCTCTCCCAAGTTTAAATTTATTTATTTAAACCTGTTAATTTTGAACTAACTGTAGATTCACATGCAATTGTAAGAAGTAATACAGAGAAATCCCTTTACTCAGCTCCCCCAGTGATCACATCTCGCAAAACTATACTAGAACATCGCAACCGGGACATGACATTGACACAGTCAAGATACACAACAATTCCATCACCACAAGGATCTTCATGTCGACATTTAGAACCATACCTACTTCCTTCTTGATCCCACTCTCCCTTTAACTGAGGGCAACCACTAATCTTTTTTTCCATTTCTATAACTTTGTCATTTCAAGAACGTTGTATAAATGGAGGCATAGTGTATATAACCTTTGGAGATTGGCATTTTTCACTCCGCATAATTCCCTGGAGATTCATCCAGGTGGTTGGTGTATCCATAGCTCGTTCTTTTTCATGGCTAAGTAGTATCTCATGGTGGGCTATGCCACGGTTTATTTAACCATTCCCCTGTTGAAGGACTGCTGTGTGGTTTCTAGTTTGGGGCTATTACAAATAAAGCTGCTATAAACATTTGTGTACACATTTTTGTGTGAACATAAGTCTTCATTTCTCTATGCAAAGGAGCTGGGATGAATTATTCTAAAGTAATACTGAATGTATAATTTTTATCGTTTTGGAGTAATTTTAGATTTCCAGAGAAGTTGCGAGGATAAGTTGCAGACAGCTCCCTTCCATCCCTCTTCCGGTTTCCCCTGAAGTGTACCATGGTACATTTGTCACAATAAGAAATGACATAGGTACCCTATTAATTAAACACCAGACTTTATTTGGCTTTCACCAGCTCTCCCACTGATGTCCTTTTTTCTGCTCCAGGAGCCAATCTTGGATCGCGCATTGCATTTAGCCATGGTTTAGTTCTTGCGGGTTTTGTGCGAAGGCCTCAGGGATAAGGCAGAAAGCTACCATGTAGGTGAGATGGAGATGTGAGAGATGCTTGAAAAGAACTATGGTATAATTTACATACAGTAAAATTCAGCCTTTACAGTGCACACGTCTTTGAGTTTTTGACAAATGCATACAGTCATGTAATCAATCACCACCATAATCATGATATAGAACATTTCCACACACACCCGAAGTTCCCACGTGCTTCTCCCCCAGTAGGCAACCCTTCCCCCCATCTTCAGCCCAGATAGTCGCTGATTCATTCCTATAGCTTTGCCTTTTCCAGAAATGCATATAAATAGAATCATAGGATATATAGTTTTTTCAACATCTGGCATCTTTCACTTAGTAAAACGCATTGGGATTCATCCATGTTGTTGCTTGTATCAGCACTTCATTTTTATATTTTTATTGCTGAGTAGTAGTCCGTTGTATGAATAGACCAGTTTGTTAATCCACGTACCAGCTGAAAGACATTTTGGGGCTTCTAGGTTTTGATTATTGTGAATACCTTCTTGATAAACGTTCACACACAGGTTTTTGTATATATATAGTTTTCATTTCTCCTTGGTAAATACCTATGAGCAGCATTGCTGGGTTGCATGGTGAGTGTATGTTTAACTTCATAAGACACTGCGAAATTGTTTTCAGAAGTGGCTTTACAATTTTGCATTCCCAACAAGCAATGCATGAGTTCCAGTCACTTCACTCAGTCAGTACTTGGCACTGTCAGGTTATTATTATTGTTATGGTTGTTATTTTAGCCATTCTTTTTGGTGTAAGTTTCAGAATTTTATAGCCCTTCATTCTATCTCTACAGTCCTGCCACTCTGGGTACCAGATCACAATCAGGAGAAGCACAAAGACTAGCTCTCAGAATTCCCCTGGATTCTAGGAACTTCAGAACTGCAGTGTTTAGGAAGAGGTGACTGTCAGCAAGTGAGTCGAGATGAATCAGGACAAGAGCAAAGGCAGGAGGGACGCTAGGGCACAGGGGCTGGCAGTGAAGGGCCTAGGGAACAGGGCTGACTGCAATCCCGAGTGACAGGACCTGGAAGACCTGGCCTGTCCACCCAGGGCTTGTTGATAGCCAGAAAGGGTCTCTTGGGGCCCAGGAGGAGGCCTGTCTGCCTCAGCGCCCTCCCACAGCACTCCCAAGCTTTCCAGCCATTTCCAGCAGAGAAAACTGCAACCTCCTGGGATCCCCACAGGCTTGAGAGAGGGAGAAGGGGCCTGGGAACC
>NW_017731384.1:370837-381634 GCF_001890085.2 Hipposideros armiger
AGGTGTGTGGAAAGATTCCCCACTGCTGCCATTGGCAGTAAAGGTGAAGGGGTAACCGGAGCTGTCATTTATTGAGTGCTTTCTGAGGGACAGACCCTTGGCCTGCAAAACTTGTAACTCTCACATCAATCTTGCAAAGAGGGTTTTACTAACCCTGCTGCAGAGATGAGGCAACACAAGTTCTAGCTTCTTAAATACCCTGCCCAGGTCCCACAGCTAGTGAGTGGTAAAGTCTGAATTCGAATCCAGACTCCATTCCCAGGGTGGCTGGGCTCTCTCCACCAGCCACTCTGTGAGACGCGGCATCACTCAGGCAATGGGTGGCCAGAGGCTGATGGGACCAAGTGAAGAGTGCTGAAGCTAGAAACAAAGTACCCAAAATGTCAAGGCCAGGGCAGCGAGGCATGCTCTGGTGAACACAGAGACCAAGAACAAGGCAGGCGGCCTCAGGGACCTGAGACCTAGCAGGCTGAAAGACAGGCAAGCAGAAACTCAAGCAAAACAGTACCTCAGGGCGCAGTCCTGATGGTGGGAACCGGAAACTCCAGCGAAACCCGGGCCATGGTGGCCAGTGGGTGTGCAGGGAGGGAGCTTATGCAATTCCTTCTGGACAACACATTTTCCCAATCTAACATTTTTCCGAGCGCCTGCTCGGAAAAAACTATTCACGCTACCAAAATCCAACATCTAGGCACGAACTGTCAACATGTCAGGGAGCCCCCCAACCTCCCTCATGTCTCCAAACCAAGCTACTTCTCCCAGAATCCCACCAGAGGGCCAGGCACTTGAGCAACGTGCAGGCTCACCCAAGGTCAAAGACACTATTCCAGGTATGAATTTTATTGCTAACCAGGTGACACTTGAAGAGGCTCAGAAATCGGGGTGAGGAAAAGTCCCCAGCTGTGATTATTTAGTGCTGCCTGGGAAGAAGAATGGGCTCTTTGTGGAGGAATGAAAGAGATCCAGATAGAAGCAAGCCCCTGCCCTGTGAGCAGAAATCATCTTTTCCATCAGCAGTTTCTGCTCTGCATGGCCCAGTCTCATTGTGCCTCTGCATTCCGCCAGGGGCCAGAAGAATACATCGGGACCCCGTGGCTTTCTCAGCACAAGTGCACGTATTTCTACACAAGGACCTGAGTGTCAATCTATTCTAGCCATCACTATATAGAAATATTTTGACAAATACTTTCTCTAAAGATACTACTATTCCCGCCCCCTCTTTTTGTTGTTTATCTTTTTTTTTTTTCCCCCTCCAGGGAACAATGCAATTCTCTAACACAGTTTGCATTGTAAGGCGGTGACAACACTGAATCGAAATGCAGGAGTGGAGGCCTCGTAGGCAGAGATGCCAGGTGTTCACGACAAGAGCATAAATGCAGGTGGCCGCCAGAGTCTATGGCTCCTGCAGATCAGGTCTGCCAAGGTCACGGCCCCCATGGCTGTTTTCCTCTCCCTCTGTCCACCCCACGACTTTGTCCTCCTCCATCTGTCTCAGCGCCCAAGCTGTGGTGGAGAGTCAGTGAGACCTGTTTCCACCCCAGGAGGCCGGGGCCAGGATACTCAATAAGGACAGCAAATGGCCAGTGGAACTTGGTGAGGAACACAGATTCGGGACGTGAAGCACCCAAAAAGTCAAGGCCAGGGCAGTGAGGCATAAAAGAGATGGCCTCAACTCTTGAGGGGTTTTTGTTCTGGGCTAAGTAGGTCAGACAAGCATTTCAACATGTCACTGAGGCTGCAGCCCCTGTGCAAAAGGCAGTGAGGGTCAGGGAAATGTTGTCAGGCTGACAAAGGTGGGGGAGCTGGTAAAAAACGCAGCTGCTGTCCCTGGGACAGTGAGCAGGGGAGCTGTCCCCAAGGTGCTTGCCGTCCATTCCCTCCTTTTCTGTGTATCCATGGCATTCTCCCATCCAGAGGTGGAAACTGTTCCTCCCCTCTCCTTGAATCTGGGCTTTTGTTAGTGATTTGCTTGATCTGTAAAGTGTGGCAGAAGTGATGCTTGGGGTTTCTAAGGCAAGATCATAAGAACCTTGCAGTTCCTAAGTCTCTAGGGACTTGGGGCCTTGGGCTGCCATGTAAGACCAACTTCCTGGGACTGCCATGCAGGGAGGGGCCCAAAATGCCACATGGAGAGACTGAGCAGGGAGAGAGACATGCCAGGCCTCCCTCCATTGGCTCCAGCTCACAGCCATTTGAGTCATCTGCAGCCACAAACATCCTGGAGCAGAGATGAGCCATTCCCTCTGTGTGTGGTACGTGCCGTTGGGTCAGCTCTGACTCCTGGCGGTTCTGTGAATGAGTGACGTCCACAGTGTCCTGCCCTCAGCAGCCCTGCTCAGCTCCTGCAGACTCATGCCTGTGGCATCTTTTATGGAGTCAATCCATCTCATGTTGTCTTCCTCTTTCCCTGCTGCCTTCTAGTTTCCCAGCATTATTGTCTTTTCCAAAGAACCCTGCCTTCTCATTACATGCCTAAAGTAGGACAGCTTCAGCTTTGTGCCTCCAGCGATGTCTCAGGCTTAGTTTGCTCTAGGACCCACTTGTTCATCTTTCTGGTGGTCCAGGGTATCGTAGAGCTCTCCTCCAGCGCCATATTTCAAGTGACTCTTTTTTTTTCTTCAATAATTGTCTTCACTGTCCAACTTTCATATTCGTACATAGTAATTGGGAATAGGAGGGTGTGGATGACCTTAGTCCTGGTCTCTGATGCCACACCTTTGCTCTAATTCTTCCATTGCAGCCCTTCTGGGTCTCAGCCTTCTCCTGATTTGGCTGCAGTCTCCATTTAAATTCCCTCTGCGTCCTGTCCAAATTCCTGACCCACAGAATTGTGAGGCATGATAAATTGTTTTTTTAAGCCACTAAGTTTTGGGGTTGTGTGTCATGCATCCATCAGTAAATGGCAATAACTGGGGAAGGAAGTATGTATAAGTGCCAAGGGTCTCTGTTGACTCAACCCTCCCCCTTTAAGACAAAACCCCCCTTTTCTGCTCCCCCATCCTCTTTCATAGCCCTCCTAAGCCCTAGCCTGCCCATCCCTGGGACCAACCCCGATTCCTATCAAATTTCTTTCTAGAAGCCCAATTTGGGAACTAATTTGCTGCTTGGGGAACAAGTAGGGGACACTGGAAGAAGGGCAAAGACAGTGTGTAGCCTGTCTTTGGGGAAGGTCCCCATGGAGGGGAAGGCGTGTGAGCCTGTGTGTACATGGTGCTATGACTTCCTCCAGCGAAGCGATTCCTCATACTAAAGCTGTTCCTGCCTCCCATCCAGAACTCATGTCCAGTGTCTGCTGGACTCTCCTCAGAATCTCCCTCAAGTTCCTCGAATCCAGCATGACCCAAACCAGAGAGTTCTCTAAACCCACCCCTATGGCAATTTCCTGTCCTCCCCTATTTTTGCCAGGGGTGCAGAAGTCACTAGGCCCATCCAGGTGTGGGCCGCCAGCCCTCTAAGGACAGAACTTGTCCAGCTGCAGCTGGAGCCAGCAAGAGCTTGCCCAAAGGGCTGGAGGTTGGTTCTAGGGACTCCAAGGTTGGGGTGGGGGTAGAGGGACTTCTGGGTAGGGGCTGAGATGGGAAGCCTTGTGGCTGAGGAGCTGGGCAGAACCCAGCCAGGGTCATAGACAGCCCCAGGGTTCCTCCTGGAGAGGAAAGGGATCCTGAGACTGTGTCTTGGGGGCTGGGAGATGCCCACAGGAGGCCAACAATACCATCTCCAGTCTCAGAATCCTCTCTGCCTCTTTACTCCTCTTCCCCCCCANCTTCTTTGGGCCTTGGTTGTCCTGAGTTTTGACTTAAAGGTTTGGACTTGGGTGATTTTCACTGAATATCAGCATCACCTGGGATTTGTTTTTATAAACTACAGATTCCTGGGCCCCAGCACAGACCTATTGAATCAGCATCTCTGGGCCTGGTGCCCTAGGCATCTGGGAGTTTAGCACGCTCCTCAGGTGGGTTTTTGTGTGGACAGCAGGGCACTGACATCTGGAAAACCTTGACCTAGGAGTTTGCTAAGTCCAGCGTGGGGTAGCCTCTGGCAGTCCCTAGGATGGAGCTTGGGGACCTAAGAGGCTGCAGAGCCAGCAGGTAAGTCAGAAGGTCCAGGCATAGATCCTCCCTCTGTCCTTGCTGAGCTGAATGACTGTGGGTTTGTTGCTTAGCTTCTCTGTGCCTCTGTTTCCTTATCTGTGATAAGGTACCTACTTCACAGGATTGTTTTGAAGGTTAACCCTAAAATTCTATGGAGAGCCTTAGAACAGTACCTAGCAGGTGGCAAGTGCTTGATCAATGTTAGATGTTCTTTTCTAGAAAAATAGAATTGGGGGTGGGGTGGGCAAAGGTGGAGACAGCACTGGATCTAGAGTCAGGAGCCGCAGGTTCTAGCTCCAGCCCTGCTACTGACCACAGATTGACCAAAGGCAGGCCACTCTCCCTTCAGAGTTTTACTTCTAAAATCCAAGGGGTGTGTGTCCATGGCAGCGGGGAGGGGTGGCTTGTACATTCCAGCTTTATAAGTCTGTTTCCAAGACAGTGTATCCTTCCCTATCATTGGCTTATTCAAATATTTATTTGGTCTTAGATTCAAGTTCTTCCTCCTATCTGACTGCGATTCTTTCTGTTTTAATGTCCATTTCTTCTTGTTCTTTGTGTGCAACTAGTGGGCCAGTGACCCATTTTATAGACTAAAAATGGGGGCACCTGAGCCATCTGCCCTCCAGATGGGACAATCCCAGTCCCTACCTGTGATTTCCCCTTTCAGTGGCCCTTCACTGTACCCCCTTCCCCAGGAATCTCCATCTTGTCCCACATTTAGAGACCCACACGGGTCACTCCTGAGAGCCAGGGCCTGAGCTGTGCGTCCTTCATGTGCGTCTCTCTGTTGAATCCTTCACCTGTAGGAAAGCAGATCTAGTTATCATGTTTAAGCAGGAGAAGCAGGCTCCTGGAGCCTGGACTGCCTGTGAGGGACCTTTGTAAGGAACTTATAAGACCCCCTCATGCTCTGAGGCTGAGCCCTCAACCCTGCGGGGTCCAGCCTTCCCTGGAGAAAGTCTTCCCCTCAGCACTTACCAGCCTGCTCTCCCTGGAGCTGACATGATGGATGTTGTCCCTGCTAAACCCACCCCATTGGGCATCCAAAGCTCTGGGCATGCCAGCTGCTGCTCCAGCTCCCCTTGCGGCCACCAAGGAAGACCCATGGGTATGCAGACAAATGCGTATGACCTTGCCAGAGGGCGATTCTCAAATCTGTGCCCCTCCCAGAAGGCCAGGTCAGGGCCCTGATCAGCTCCAACACCATGACAATGCAGTTTCAATATTTATTTCTGAGGATTATTTAGATGGGGCATGGCTTGTTCACCAGAGCAAGCCCGGAACCTCGTACACCACCTGGCACAGGCTGGTGCTCAGGAAGTGGTCCGTGGGAGAGCCATGGAGCCACTGTGATTTCTTTAAAGTAAATCTCTGGCAACTGTTGGCTTTTTACTCTCATTAACAAATTCCTAGAGTCACATCTATCACAGGATCATGAAGAATTTGTACCTATTTAGAAAAGCACTGTTTTATGTATCACGATGTGAGGATTCATTCATTCAGTGACTATGCATTTAGCACCTACGCATGCTGGAGCCCTGGGACTAGAGCAGGAACTAGCCACTGTCCCTACCGTCATGAAGGTCACATGCTAGTGGGGACACAGTTAAAGAGCAAACACAGCTCACAGCTGCACAGTCATGTTGGGCAATGCTTTCTGCTGTGGAGAAAAATAGAGCAGCGAGAGAGGATGGAGAGACGTGGATGGTGGGGTGCTATTTTAGACAGAAGGGACCAGGAAGCCCCAAAGAAGAGCCGGTGTTTCGATAGGAGCTGCCACAGAGTGAATCGGGAGACTTGAAGCATCCTGGGTGGGGAGCAGGACTCAGAGAGAGTTCCTTGAAGTCTCAGGCTTCTCGGCGAGCCAGTGGGGGACACACTCTGCTTGCCATTAAAGTGAATTAAAAACGCATCAGCTCAGAGCCGGTGCCAGAGTCATCTGGGCAGCAGGGGCCTCTTTCAGAGAAAAGAGTTTAATGAAAACCAGCAGCATAACATTCTGCTGGGGACCTGGGACTTGAGAGTGTTAGGCAGAAATGTGTTGAAATCCCAGGTCCACCAGGATTAAGGTTCATTCTGAATCGCCCTGTGCCTCTGTTTCTTCATCTGTAAATGGGAATACCAGTAGTGTCCTCCATAGGGTTGCTGTAAGGATGCAAAGAGATAACCCACGTCAAGTGCTTAGCCCAGGGCTGGCCTGAAGGGAGAGCTGGATGAATAGTGGCCTCTGCTGCCCTTGTCATTCTCTTTGCTCCCACTGGGGCTCTTTGCTTCTCACTCATTCATTCCACAATTATCCCACCTACCACTTGACAGGCACTAGATACTAGGTACCCATAGGAGGAGCACCTGACCGAAGGTGGGACAGAGAGCACCAGTGCAAGAGGCAGAGCCCTGGGCATTAGTCTGCCATTCTTACCTCTGTGAACCTGGCCGTGTTGCTCTATCTCTTTGGACCTTAGTTTCCCCAACTGCTGATGGAAGGATCAGCTTGGCAATTATTAGGTGATTCTCCTGCTGAGCCGCTGGACAGAGGCTGGAGTACACCAAGAACCACCCCCTGTGTCTCCAGGTGACCTAAGCCACAGAGCCCTCGGCCTGGCCTGCTTACCTGAACGCTTTGCTGGGAGTGGGGTTGGCCCAGAAGCCCAGATGGTCTAGGAATGGACCATGGTCAGTGCCGGAGCCTGCCACTTCCAAGGACCTTCCCACCTGAGCCAAGGCCCCTCCTGGGGACATGGAAAAAGCGGCCTGCACGGCAGGGCAGAAGAGAGCACGAGCCCCGCGGGCATCTAAAGTGTCAGGGACTGTGATGGGGTTTTGAAGGAGGAGTCCTCTTGGAGAAGTGCTTCAGAGGGGTCAGACTGAATGTAGAGACAGAGGAGGAAGACCTCGAGGAGAAGGGGCTTGTCTCATTTCCTCCCAAGTCCCGTTTTCACTTCTGTTGTAGTGTAGGAAGTAACCAGAGAGCTTGCTATGGGGTCTCACACTCTTTGCACGCCCTCTCCTCCTTTCCAGCCACTTCTCCTGGGACTGCCTTAAGCCCTAGTATTGTCCCCTTCTAATTCCTTCTTCTTCCTCCCATATCAAAGCTTACCTCTTCTGTGGACCTTTCCGTTGGGGTCACAGGGAACTAGGTTCGAAATAGTGTTAATTCATTTATTCCGAAAGCTTTTAATGAGTACTGAGCCAGGAACTATTTTGGCCCTGATGATAGAGTAGTGAACAAAACGAACAAAATCCCCGCCCTGGGCCGGCAGAGTGGCGCAATGGTTAAGAACTGGCTTGGGACGCCAGAGGGCCCCGGTTCGGATCCCACATATGAGGGCCAGTGACACTGCCCTCTACAGCTAAGATGCTGAACAACAGCTCAACCTGGAGCTGGGCTGCCGGGAGTCACTGGCGACGGCATAGGCTGCAGCCCCTGTGGCAGTGGGTTGCCATGGGCTACCGTGTGTAGCCAGCAGCCAGCGTGAGCGGCCAGCAGCCGCAGTGAGCGGCCGTCCAGAAGCCGGCGACTGATCTGCCTCGCCCGGGGAAGAGGGCAATGATGGTGCCAACTTGGGCCAGTGAAGCAACGTCCTCCACAACTAGATTGAAGAACAAAACGACAGCAACTTGTCTGTTCCCCTTCCTCCAATTCCCCAGCACTGTTCCCATCCCTCCAATTCCCCAATAAAAATTAAAAAAAAATTACCATCCCCCATTTGGTTAAAAAAAAAAATCCCCGCCCTCTTGGAGCTTGCGTTTTAGAAAGTTAAGGGACAGTATGATTTAGTGCAGCAGCTTGTTAAAATACAGATTCTCACTTAGTTGATCTGGGGTGGGGCCCGAGGATCTAACAAGTGATGCCCAGTGTTGCTGGACCACAGTCTGAGTGGCAAGGATTTATGTGTTCTCCCTCGCAGGGGAATTACAGTCTGCAAGAGAACGCCTGAGGTGGAATGCCTTTTCCGAAGGAATGGCTATATAATAGTGGAGCCCTGGATTGGTGTAAGTGGTGGTGGGTGGGTACTTGAAGGCAGTAAGCCTATTGGACTGGCCTGATGGTAGCTGCTTTCTTTGTCTATGTGTATAAGGCTGACTCAGCTTTCTAGCTCTGGCTAGTTAGCTCCCTACACTCCTGTTCAGCCAGGCAGTGGGTAAGAACATCTGGAAGGGATTCCCTGGAACTGGAGGGAATTTCCAGGCAAATGAGGCTCTGCCAGCCTAGTCGGGAACACCCACCCCTGCCATCTGCTCCAGGCGTCATTACAGAGTCTGTAAGAGAAACCTGGCAGTTACCAGCCCTTCTGAGGAAACATCTGCACCCTGCCCTGAGGGCTTGTTGGAAGCCTGGGTTCCTGGGTACAGGAGCACGTCCCCTTCCCTTTCTCCCTTTCTCTGCTGGGAGGATAATGCCTTGCAACTCCACAGATTCTCTGAGGGTCTTTCCGAGGACAGTGATGAAGAGAGAGGCTGCCGTCAGCCCAGAATTTTCTCATCCTCACCTGGCAGCATTTGTCTGACACTACCTGTACCCCACCCCATGTGCCATCTTAGGAATACCCATCAATGTTCACTGATGCCCCTGTGTACATTCCTGTGCTGATGGCTTTGCAACTTGACCTCATTTGATCTACCGGAAACTCTATGAGACTGTTCTTATTCTCACAGAGATGTCAGGTTATCCACAGGCAGCACAGAGCCAGCATTTGAACCCCAAGTCACCCAATACCAAAGCCCAGTGTTAATCCGTTGGTCATGTTGCCTCCCTACATGGTCTTCTAGGGGCAGACGTTGGCCACAAGGGACGGCAGGGCTGGATGGGAACTTGTTCAGCTGGGAGTCTTGCCTCTCCCTCCCTTCCAGCCCTACAGGAAGCTCCTTGCGCAGGGTTTTGGGTGGGTGTACCCAGCATATTTGTCACATGCAGCTGCATAAGACCAGGCAGCACCAGTTAATGAGGGTTATAAATGGCTATCATCAAGTTTGGGAGCTACTGAGCACGAAGGCTGGGTCTCCTACAGTTACATCCTCGTTAATAGTAAACTGCCAGAGCAGAATGCCTAATCCCAAACCAGGAGGCCCAGTCGCCCACTCGGGAACTCCCAGGGATCTCTAGGAACAGCTTGCCCAGTCACAGGGCAGCGGGTTAAGAAAGCCAGGGCTTGGGGGTCTGCTCTCATGGAATTGGGGAGCAGAGACTACAACGTCTCTACCCTCCATCCCCAAGCCCCACTGCCATCTGGGGATATGGGAGGAAGTGTCATCAGATGTTAAAACCCAAATGTTTACCCCTCTGTTATTCTGTTATGTTGCCCCCCCAGCTCCTCCACTGTCTCTTGTTCCCCGCTTCTCGCATGGGTGCCCCTGGCCCCGGAGACTGTGCTGAGTCGGTAGGCAGATGAACAAGTCTGGGTGTGTAGAACGTGTGCCAACCACAGTGAAATGGGCCCCCTGCCCCTCCCAGCTGGCCAGGCTGGGACTGGAAGACTAAACAGGCAACACAATAGCTCTGTCTCCACCTGCTCTGCTGCCCTGTTTGTTAGCTATGCCCTCAGCTTTAAACCTGAGCCGGGCAGGTGTGACCGGGGAGAGAGGACTTCTTGACCACGATTGGCAGAGAGATTAAAGGCCCCTGAGGAAGGGCCTTTGTTTCTGTATTTTGGTTTCACAGCTTGGGGAGATTGGAGATAGTGCACATTCCCCTGAGTGGACAGGCTATGAAAGGTTCTATAAAGGCCAGTCAGTGGGGCTCTTGCCTGCATATGCGAGGTCAGACATTGTCATTTGAAGGGGCTGGACCATCTCCCCTCTGGAGAAAGAAAAACAAGAGCCTTAACTCTCACCTGAGGCCCAGGCAGCAGCCCGACGAGGACGATAGGGCCGGAGCAGAATCCCAGGACGCTGGGAGACGGGTCCTGGCAGTGGACTCACTGTGTGACGCCAGGCCAGTGAATCACGTCTCTGGGTCTTGGATCCCAGTAGGAGGGAGGGCGTGATGTCAAGTTGAGGGAAAGAAAGAAGCGGGGTTAGGAAGTAAGTGGTGGGAACGAGATTGGACAGGCTCGGGTGTGCTGTCCTCAGAGGCTGAAGGGCCCCTTTCCACTGGCCTCCACCACTGTCAGGCACCCCCTCCTCCTGCCTGGGTGCCCCTGCCCGGGGAACCCTCTCTGAGTTGGCAGGCCGGTTAACATCTTAATGTGTAGAACTTGTGCCAACCACAGTAAAATTTCTCCAAAGGACTGCCCATCTCCCTGCCCCTCTAGCACTACCCCACCCAACAGTGCAGGCTGGGCAGCCTCCACCTGCAGGGCCACCCCCGTCCCCAGGCTCTGCCTGTGATCCTGTTCCCAGGCCGAGGATTTAAGGGATCTGCGGATTCAGCATCGAGCCACCTGTTATCTTCATGGTTCTGTGGGAATCCAGCCCTCACCCTGGGCCCAGGTCCAGTCCTGGGTTTGGATCTCAGCTCTATAGCCTTTCGATCTACAACTCGAGCTGTAGATCTGCCTGGAGTCCCAGCCTCCTCTCCTATAAAATGAGCATAATAGTCATGCCTCCCTCCTAGGCCTCTTTGAGGATTCAGTGAGCTCCCCATGACATTCCCGAATGACTATTAGATGGCTTCTTCCTGAGCCCTTGGTTCGGCTCCCTTGGGCTGTACATCTAAATGGGTTTGTTTACAAAGCCTTGGCCAGGCAGCCTACCAGCTGAGGTG
>NW_017731384.1:385794-391830 GCF_001890085.2 Hipposideros armiger
CCCCTTTTCCCCACTTCTGGAGCAGCCATCAGGAAACCCTGTAGCTTCCTGCTTTCCAGGTTCCTCACACCCCTCCTTTCCTTTCCACTCCCTTTTCAGACTCTGGCAGTTTGTCATCCCCTCCTGCCTTGCTCTGGCCTTCCTCTGGCCCCCTGTTCCCACCTCCCCCTCCAGCCCACCCTTCCCGCCGGCACACGTCACTCTCCTGAAGCCCCCTGTCACGCCAGCACCTGCCTGCCCAAAGACCTCCATTTGCTTCCTGCTGCCTGTGGGATGAGGCCCCTCCACGGCCCAGGGGCCCGTTGACCCTTGACCCTGCCTGTCCTTCCGAGAGGCCCCAGCATGAGCTCCTGGTTCCTGCCACTGTGGCCTCCCCTTAGGGGCCCCCGGCCTCCTGTGTGTAGCCTCCCCCTCTGTCTTTGCTGCACCTAAGCCTGCTGGCACATCAAGCCTCCCTTGGTAGCCAGTTGCCTCCAGGGCTTCTGAGTACTTAGAATGTGGCTAGTGTGATGGAGGGGCTAAAATTTTAACTTCCTTTACACCAATTTTAATTTAAAAGCAGATCCTCAATTCAGTTATTGGAAAACTTTTAAATATGTTTGAAACAATTTGAGTATGTGAACCTACCATTTCAACTGCAAATTTAATGAAATCCAAGTGCAGATCTAATATGTCTAATGAAAAATACTGGTGTCTGAATTTAGCATTCACCCTGAGATGCACTCTAAGTTAAAATACACATTGGATTTTGAAGACTTTGTACAAAATAAAAAAACAATAAAATATCTCAATGATTTTCTATTGATTACATGTTGAAATGACCATATTTAGTTATACTGAATTATCTCAATATACTGAGTTAATATAAAGAGCAAAGAGCAAAAATATATCTTAAAACTCATTTCATCTGTTTTTTCACTTTTTAAACCTGGCTGCTAGAAAATTACATATATGGCTTGAATTCTATTTCTATCAGACAGCACTTATATAGACCACTGATGTAGCACATGATTGACAATTCAGCCCCACCCTGTTCTCCCCTCCCCCACACCCTCAGACTCAAATGCTGGCCCCCTTGGGCTGCATATGACCCATACCTGATATGCTGATCTTCGTATAACCCTTACACGTTTGCAAGTACATGGGTGTACTTGTGTGGCTTTGTACGCATTTGTCCCTTCCCACATGTGTGCAAGCATATCTACATCCAGACCTCTCCATGTTTTCAGTGTGTGAGCACCTGGCAGGGTCGCCTATGTGAAGTCATGCACACCCCAGTGCCCATGGGGAGTTGACATGGGGACAGGGCCTTGGGCGTGAAGCCTCCGGCTAGTTGTCCAGCCCCAGGAGAGGCTGAAACAGATGTTGTTTCCTTGGCAAGTTGATGAGAATGTCATGTAAGGCTGAACCAACAGCTCCCCTGAAATCAAGATAGATGACAGCTTCTGCTCATCTCTCACCGATGAGGCCTGTCACTCTGTCACTGGAGAGGAAATTAAATTGGTCTGGCATACTTTGCTGTTCCCAAAGCCAATTTGGTTGCCACTGTGTAGTATGCTACGCACTTCTAGGTGGTGCCTAATTGATCATTTGGTTTATTAATACATTTCTGAGGTATGGTCAGTGGAGCTAACCACACCACAGGAAATCAGGAGGATGTCCTTGTTCCTTTTCTAAAGATATGAAGCAATCCATCCATCCATCCATCCATCCATCCATCCATCCATCCATTCATCCGTCCATTCATCCATCCATTGAGCCATTCAGTCACTCGGCCAGGCTATAGTGAGCACCTCCTGTGTGCTGGGCAGTGTGTAGAATAAAAAGGGCGAGTCTGGAAAACTGGATTCTAGCACCAGCCCTCTGGCAGCTGTCTGCCTTCTCTGGGCCTCAGTTCCTTTCTGAAAAATGAAGGGGTTGGACTAAAGATCTCAAAGTCCCTTCCAGTTCTGGCACTTCAGGGTTTGGGCTGATTTCCTGGGCAGACATTTCTCCTTTGCAGGCAGTGGTCCTCTCCTAGACCCCAGGCCCTGCTTGGACAGTGCAGTGGGATGAGGGAAACACAGGATCCCAGGTCATGGGCATCTATCACTCCGCAGGCTGATAGCCTGATTTACAGGATTGGGGTGACCCTGAAATACAGAGGGTTCTGCTCAAGTAGTTATTTGTGTATTTGGTTGTACCTCAGGGATTTGAGGGCGGGGCGGGTAGTGTGTAGACGGATCAGCAGTATCTTAGTCCATTTGGGCTGCTATAACAAAACTACCACAGACTGAGTGGCTTCAACAACAAACATTTATTCCTCACAGTTCTGGAAGCTGGAAGTATCAGCAAATTCTGCCATGTGCTGTGTCCTCACATGGCAGAAGAGGCAAGGGAGCTCCCTGGGGTCTTTTTTATAAGGGCACTAATCCCATTGTGAGGGCTCCCAGAGGCCCCATCTCCAAATGCACTTGAGATCAGGTTTCAACATATGGACCTGGGGGGCATGAAAACATTCAGCGTACAGCTAGCAGAATCTGACATTCCCATTTGGAGGCTGTGGCTAGGCTTGTGGAGTCCGTTAGCCCCTGGAGCCTGCAGGGTCTCTGGAGGCTCCTAACCATCTCCCCAGGCAGCGCATATGTTTGGGCAATTCCAGGGCTGCTCTCTCTTGTACCAAATAAGCTCTCACCATTTCCTGCCCCTGCCTTCCTACCCCACTGCTTCTCTTCTATCCTGGGCCGGCTTTGTGTCTGCGTCCACTTCTCAGAGCCCTGCACATTGGCTGAAAAACCTACCCCCGGGGCTCTGGGATAGGTTATACACCTGGCTGTTTTAGGTCCCAGGACCCATTCCAGGTACTCCTAGGAAACTTTTGCCCCAGCCTGGCTGATTGGCACAGAGTAATGGAGCTGTACTGAACTGGTTACCGAGGGCTCTAAATTCCTATCACGAAAGTCAGACACAGCAGAAGCGTTCTCAGATCCCTGTCTGTGTACCATCAGTCTTCGTAATGCAGGTGCCTGATTGCAGGCTGTCTGGGCTGTAGATGGACAGAAGCCGAGAGACAGGGATGGGGAGAGGGGAGAAGCTTTGTTGCTGAGCTTGGGCTGCTTTGATCTTGTTTTACAAAGAGCAATTTCCTCTGGCTCCTCCAACATTCAAACCCCTGCCAGCAAACCCCCAAACCCAAAACACAACGATGATGGCCTTGTTGGAATATCCCAGAATTCAGGAAAAAGGATGAGAGCAAAAGTGCATGTGGAGAGCATCCCAGAAAACCCCTCCCCCAGCTAACCTCCCCCTCTGTAATTTAGACCGTGAAGGGACCCTGATTTTTGCTGTGTGCCTGAGCCTGGCTCAGTGCATGGCACATAGTAGTTGTTCAATAAATATTGTTGAATAAATGGATTTCTAGCCCTAGGATCATTCTAAGAAGATGTCTTGGTAATAAACCAATCCGGGAGTGGCTGAAGACATCATCTATTCATTCAGTGAGCATTTGGTAGTCAGTTCCATGTTCCTGGTACTGTGCCAGGAGCTAAGACATGAGATGGCTAGATAATGACACGGTTCAATAATATTCATTGAGCTCCCACTCTGTGCCAGGCACTGGGTTCTGGGTTCTGAACATCAAGAAGTGAATAGGACAGGTATTCCTACCTCCGTGGAACTCATATGTTCCCCTTCACAGAAGACAGACAATACACAAGTACATAATTAATAAACAAGATGATTCTAGATTGTGTAGGTGCTATACAGGATATATGCAGGTGTCGTGAAGGAGAGCAGCTGGGTGGCCTGGGCAGAGGCAGTCTACGGAGGGCCCTCTAGGACCTGAAGGCTGAGGAGAAAGCCAGGAGCCAGGAACCAGGGGCCAGGGGCCAGGAGCCAAGAGCGAGCATAGCAAGTGCAAAGGCCCTGGGGCTAGAAACAGCTCAGTGGGTTTGAGGACAGAAAGGAGGTCGGTGTAGCAGGAGGGCAGGACTGAGGGGACAGCAGTGCAAGATGAGCTTGCACAAGTCCCTGCACTCAGGGACTCAGAGAGGCAGACAGACGAACAATCAGAGCAGAGTAGTAAATGCTGCAATGCAGGTGGGAATGTGTGGGGAAGCCCTAAACTCAGCTTGGAGGAGAACACGTTGGTACCAAGGCTTGAGACTACACTTAGAAATCTCTCTCTGGTCCAGTGTGGACTTCTGTTCTTCCATCACCATGGCCTTGCTCCAAGACCGCCTCCCTTTCCCTGCCAGGAGCAGGGGGCTCTGGAGTGATGCCAGCTGCAGTCTGCTCCAGCCTGGAGGAACTCCCCCCAAATGATTTCCCTACCCTGAAGCTTCTCCAAGCCCCTTCTGCTGCTGCAGAAAGTTGCTGGGTGGCAGCATGTTTGGCAGATGTCCCCTGGGGTGAGCACATTTAGCAGATATCACTGCGTGGGGTAATATCACCAACATGGTGAGTCCCTTCCTTTCATCTCCCTGGACTCCCTGGAGCTTTTACTATCATTGAGCCCAGCATCGAGCAAATAGCCCCATTGCTGCCTTTCATCTGTTTGGCTTTCAACTTGAACACTCTCTGCAGGGGCCTTTCCTGGCAATAACACTCTTTAGAACTACAGAATGGGCTTGCTAGGGATCTGAGTAATAGTAATAATAACAATAATAATAAATTATATAATAATAATTGTAAAATCAGCTCCCTATTTATTAGGGTTCTGGGCAAGCCAGGCACCATGCTAAATTATGTACCATTTTATGTAATTATAAGGCAGGTGTTGATATGAGGCTCAGAGAGGTTAAGTAACTTGGTACGGTTGCACAGTAAATAAGTGCTAGAACTGACATTAGACCTAGGGCTGTCCACTTCCACAGATGCTTACCTCTTTATACTAGTGGTTCCCAGATCCAAGCTGGTTACATCAGAATTATAAGAAAAGCTTGTTAGAAATTAAGATTTCTAGTCTCTGGTCCTCAGAAATTCAGCTCATGCCCTTAACCACTTTACTAGGCAGAGTGTAAAAAAACTTGATGGAAGGCATGTTCACAGTTATTTGTAGGGTTCTGGAAAGCTCTATGCAGAGGGTGACATTTGTTTTGAGCCTTGAAGGAGGCGTGGTGGGAGGGGCATTCTAGACTGAGGACACAGCAGAGGTGACGGGTGGTGGGGCGCTGGAGAGGCTGACCCAGGAGTGGTGTGGTGGGAGAAAGCACTGGGAAAGTCAGACCCCAAGTACACACAAAGGGCTGGGAGAAAGCCATCTCACGGGCCTGAGAGTGTTCCTGGCTGAAAGGCTTGAATTACAGAAGACTGTAGACCTGGGATGGTGGATCTTTCAGACGTATTGTGACTATTTTCTAAAAAGGCCAAATTTTTCTTAAGAAGAATTGGAAAGACACAGCAGGAAAGAAAGCAGGTAATTACTAGTCAGCAGCCCAATTCGCATGGCAGGCGGACGGACTATCTGGAACAGCTTTTTTTAAAAGAAGCATTGCAAACTGCTTGCAAATGTCTATGGATAGTTCCTGACCATGGATTTTGAAAACTAAAGTATTTCTAGAGAGGCTAAGGGAGAAGCCAGAATTAATTTAAGTGGAGATTGATAATCAGTTTCATTGGGCAGAAAGCGCCCATCTGTACTCAGGGATTGCGATTACTTTAAATCTTGCTCCAGATAAGATTTCATCTGAAATGTAACAGGCAAAAGGGAAGAATTAGATAATATTTGTATCATTATTTTAATGCATCTGCTTTATGAGGAAAAAGAAATCTATGTACAAATAGAAATGCACGAGTGTGGCAGTTCCTAAGGAATAAACCACCGCTCTGACTTCTGCTCTGTGAGGGCAGCTACTTGAGTTGGGGACAGGTGGCCAAAGAAAAGCTAACCAGCCCCTCCAGGGCACAGCCCTACCTCCCTGATGCCGTCCCCACTTCAGGAACAGAAAATGAGTAGATGTGGGTGGGGATAAGGAGAGTCTGAGTGAGGAGGCATGTGACTTGGGAGAAGGCCTGCCCTGCAGAGGGGTGGAAATCAGCGCTCCCCACCCCCCACCC
>NW_017731384.1:391880-453050 GCF_001890085.2 Hipposideros armiger
CCCCACCCCCAGCCTCCTCCCTTGCCCTTTGGGGGGAACTTTTAGATTCTGCAAAGTGCTTTTATTTTCTGGAACCTCAATGTTCCCGCGGAGTAGGCAGAGCATCCACAAAGTGGCACTATCCTGTTTTGCAGCAAAGGTGTACCTCAGAGAGGTGATGTGGTCTTCCCAGGCACACAGCTGCCAGGCAGTGCAGGAAAGGCCTCCAATGTCAGGTGTGGGGGAGGGGCGGGGGGACAGGGCATGTAGGTGCAGGTGTCCGAGCAGAGGCAGGACCGATGGAAACAGCGTCTGCTCCAACCCAGAGAAGATGGTGGGAGGGAAGGGAGCAGACAGGGGCTGAAGTCTGGGGACTTTTCTGACACCTGTGCCTTTCTCATGCCTACTCACCTGCCCCTGGCACCCTTCTGCACCCAGTGGAGGGTCTAACCCCTTCCTCCAGGGTCTGGGCCTGATTGCCCATGAAGAACCTTTACACCAAACCATTTGCTGCCAAGTGCCCTGTCTCCATAGGCATTCATTCTCATTTTTCTTTTTAAAAAATCAGAATGAAATTTTATTAAAAGGCAATCAATACCTACGACATAACCTGCAGCAGATAAATCAGAGCAGCTTACCTTCCACAGGCTTAGTGACGTTTGCAAGGATCCCTCAGTGTCCCTTCCACTCCCTTGGCCAGAAATCGGTCTGTCATGGAGCCTTCGAAGAGCCGCTTCTGGGAAGCCAGTCCCACCCTCGCCTCTTCCCAGCAGCTTTGCTCAGCAACCCCATCTCTCCTCCTAGTTCACCTCTGTTCTCCATCCTGGCTGGTTCCCCCCAACTCCAGCCGGGTTAGCCTCCCACAGATTCACTCTTGCCCCTCAGCCTTGGTTCACGGGCCTCTCCAGTGGTCTAGCCCATCACTTCTTTCAACACCTGTTTCCACATCACCTCCTCCAAGAAGGAGACGCTTTGGAGTCAACAGCCTCTGACCTCCTCTCACTCCTCTGTGACCCCGGGCACACTGCACAACCTCTCTGAGCACTGGCTCCCTCAGCAGTAAAAATGTGGATAATGACACTATTCTCACTGCATTTGGGGGGTAAGGAAATAACCCAGTGCATGTCACAACCCTTAGCACGTGCTCAGCGCTAGTAAGCGCTCAGTAATGTTTGATTCCTTTCTCTGGGCCTCTCTGGGCCCTGCCCCTTCATTCTGCCTCTCTGGGCAGTTCCTAGAGTTGACTCTAGGAACAGAGCCTTCTACCCCTCTGTCCTCTGCTCGGTGCATCCAGTGTGGTGGGCATCAGGCTGCCCTCCAGAGGGACAAAGGCGGAATTCTGTATGTGATGAGCACTCAGTGCATGCCAACGGGAGGTGGGGTCAGACAGGTAGAGAGAGGAAGAATAGGAGAGAGAAGAGACAGGGAAAGAGAGGGAAGGGAAGGGGGGATGGAAGGAAGGAGGAAGGGAGAGAAGGAAGGGGGGAGGAAGGAAGGGAGGGAGGGAGAGAAGGAAGGGGGGAGAGAGGAAGGGGGATGGAGGGAAGGAGGAAGGGAGAGAAGGAAGGGGGAGGGAGAGAAGGAAGCGGGGAGGGAGGGAGGGAGGGAGCAGGGAATGTAGGAATTGACTTAATCTGTGTTTCCCTGGCCTGGACTTCCCTTCGTGCCCAGCTCCACTCTCCCTTGAGGCAGGATGAGGCTTCCAGGTAAAAGCCTTGGCTCAGCTCCAGAAGCCTGCCCAGTAAAATCAGAAATGTCTGCCCTGACCAGGTGCTGCCTGGGGGCAGGGACAACAGAAACAGCCTGTCCTGACCCAGGCAGGCTAGACGTGGGCGCCTGGCGGATGAAAAGATGCGGTCACCGTCCCCCTTCCTTTTCCATCAGCCCCCAGCTCTCCATCCCGGGCTTTGCAGAGGGGTAGGCCTGTTTAGCATGCATGAGGCCTAGGTGGGAGGGAAGGAAGACAAGAGTCCTCTGGAGACGACTGGGCGAGTAAAGGCCCGCCTGGGTGGATGGATAGTCAGCTGCTGCAGCTGCATGGCAGGCAGGGGCTGGGAGCCAGCCCGGGCCTTGGTGGAGCTGCCAGTGCCCACACGTGCTGAGAAATGCCCCAGAAGAGCCCTTTTCCAACTGCACTCCGTGGGCCTCTTCTAGATGAGAAGAAGGAGGAAGGGAAATCCTTAGCCTCCGGCCCCTTCCTAGATGTTCACAGTGCAATGAGCATGGTGAAGCTCTGAGGGGCCCTGCAGCGAGGAAACCTGTTTAATTTGAACTCAGATCTCTTTAATTGGCTCCCTAAATCTCTTCCATCATGGAAATTATTTTTTTCTTGAAGGCACTTAATTCACATCTTGAAAGCACATTAGTTTTGTAGGTTGCAGTTTGGAAATGCTGAGGGGGACTAGGAAGTAGGATATGGGCACTGGAGGTACTGAAAGGGTCATTAAGTTCCCTCTGGAAAACTCCTACCCATCCTTTGAAGCCCACTTCAGATGCCTTCAGGCTCCCGTGTGGTGTTTTCCTACTTCCCCCTCAAGGAGAATGAGCCAGCCCTTCATCTGTGCCCCATGACCCTCAAACACCACTTTATTCTGTTCCTTTTGAGTCAGGTTATGCCAGCCTCCCGCTGGACAGAAAGATCCTGGAAGGCAGGAACCACATGTTGCTCAGCTTTGTTTCCCTACCCCCTGGCACGTAATAGGTGCTCAATGCACATTTACCAATGGGATTTAGTACAACACCCTTATTTTACAAAGAAGTAAGCAGAGATCTAGGCAGGAGTCAGGCTTTGCCCAGTGTGTTCCAGCTAGACTTGTGGAGGTGGGAGGTTCCCCTGAACCTGCCTGGTTCCCCGCCCCTCCGCCCCCACTCCGGAAACTAAGCCAGTTGTCATGAGTGCTGGGGTTTTCCTCTGCATTTCTGTTCACAGTTAACCAGGAAAAGGACTCAGGCAGGGAGAGCACATAGCTAATCCCTCCTCTTGGTTTAGCAAATGTTGGGGTGGTCGGTTCTGTTCCCACATCCCCACCTTGTTGATGTTGCTGATGGCTGCAGGTTTGGTTCAGGGCTGAAGGCCCTGACTGTGGTCCTGCCCTGAGCCTGGCAGGGACAGGACTGGGTTTCCTCTGAACCTGTTGCATTTGAGGCTGACTACTAGAGTCCTAGCAGGGAGAGTAGCCATCCATTACATAAACAAGTTTGTATGAAATAAAAAGAATTTGCAACTCAAATTGCTTGTTTATGCAAATAGACAGACTCTGTGAGAGTGCATCAAGAAACTGATAACCTTGGAGCCTCTGAAGAGAGGAGCGAGGTGGCTGACAGCAGGAAAGAGAGGGACATTTTCAGGATATGTCCTGCACACTTTTTGATTTTTGCGTCATGTGCAAGTTCTGTGGAAACTATTAAATATATATGCACACATATATACACGACTTAAAAATAATTGTAAAGAATATCCGTAGACCGGAGTGCCTGATCACAGAGCTCTGCTATAATGATCAAACCAATTTTAGCTCATCTCAGGAAAGTTGAACCCATGGCCAGGGGCATTCAACCTTCCTTTTCTCATTTGGCAGCGCCATAAGGTGGTTCTGCACCATAACTCCAGGTTTCTAAATAAGGAAAGTAGGCCTGAGTCCAGCCTTCCCCCAAGATGCTACGAGCCCAAGCCATCCTTCCCTTACCCCTTACCTGGGATATCAGAAGCCTCCTCAGCCTTCCTGACACAGGGAAGGTTGCAGCCCTCCCTTTACTGAGCTGTTTGAAATGTGGACAGCTGTCTTTGGGGAGAATGAGGTGAGGGAGGGGGCTGGATGGAATCACTTCTCTGTGTGAGCTCCTTGCGGGTGGACACCATATTCTATTTCTGTGTTTTAGAAGCCTGGTGCAGCACCTGGCACATTTGTTGGATGGATGGATGGATGGATGGATGGATGGATGGATGGATGGATGGATGTCTTTTGCCCCAGAATTCCAGGCATGGGGAACAAGGGGAGCAGGACCCCCTCCCTCCAGCTCCTGGGATCCTAGCCCAGTGAGAGGTAGTGGGGAGAGCTCTGGAGTTGGACACATTCTGCTTCAAATCCCAGCTCCGCTCTCCTGGCTGCATGTGACCTCAGGTGAGCCTCTTCACCTGAGCTTCAGTTTCCTCATCCGTGCAATGGGTACAGAGACCTCTGTGCAGAGGATTAAATAAGATCCCGTCAAGGTGCCACCCAGGGCACCTGGCACATAGTGGGCTCTGCTAGGTGTCTGCTCATCTCCTTCCTCTCCTTTGAGCAGAAGAATGACCGCCACTGAGACCAGACATGGTCCCCTCTTCGCCTCCATCAATCACCCTCATGTCCAGGAGGTCTTCCTTCTGTCTAACTGAAAACCCTCCTGCTGTTACCTAAGTCTGTGGCCTCCTGTGCTATTTCCATAGGCAAGGGGACAAAGCTGTCAGCGTGCCCGCACAGGAGCCTTTCCCAGACCTGAAGGCACAAAGAAAGTCAAGCTTGTGTCTTGTCAACTGTGGGCCCTCCTGCTTTGCCCCCAGTTCAGCCCCCTTCTATCCTCCCTGCCCCCTCCTGGGCTCAAGGACTTTCAGTGCAAGGTCAGTGCTTAGTTGTCCAGTGTCCCAGGACACAGCGTCTGCCCTTCTCCACCCCACTCTCTTCCTGCTCCCCTTTGATTGAACCCCTGCATGGCAGCACTGCCGCCAACAAGGTGCATTTTACAAATCCCACAATTAGACCCTGCAAACACACCACGGTCGCTTCCCTGATATATGGCAGGGAATTAGCTTATGTCCCTGGCAACTAATTCTTGGGCTAAAAATAGTTGGCTTGTGAGTTCGCCTTTCCCTGCTCAATATCCAATCTCTGCTGATGCCAAAAAGGAATGAGTCTGGGGTCCAGGTCCTGCCTGGGTGCTGGGGCCACGCCATCAAGGGTTAAGCAAGCTTGAGCTACAGTGACTCTCAAGGAATTATCCAGCAGTGCAGGGTGGAAGCTGCCTTCTGTGGGGGAGGAGAGCCAGGCTGAGCTGTTTTATTTTAATCCCACAGTCTTTTTGAGTGGGCAGCCACCTTCCAGAGGACTCCCTGGTTGGCCCCCCAGAATACTACCTCTTCTCCACCCACCACACTCCCACTCACCCCCAGCAGCACACCATCATTAGGAAGTCCAGGCTAGGAATGGGTTCCAGCTCACTGGCCATGCTGGTCACGTCACTTCTCCCTGGTGTGCAGTTTCCTCATCTGCAAAAGGAAAGATTCAGTGGGTCTGTTTGTGTATTGGATTCTCAGACACGTGGACTCACCACTTCCAGGGTTTTGTCCCAAATGTCCTCACAAACATTAAGGTCCCTGAAATGCCATCAGTGTGCAAACCCCATCTCAGACCATGAGGTGGCACATCCAGTGCAACAATCCTTTGTCAGACCCTGTGTGCTAATTTTTCCCCTGAAAAAGAAAAAAATCACTTTAAATACCTTTAAAGTCCTGTCCAGCTCTACAAATGCCCCAAAGTCCTCTGTGTTAGAGCCACTTGCTGATAGTAAAACAGCCACCATCCCTCTAAAACAGGTTGTTCATGAAGTCTTGTGAGTCAGTCCCATCTTAGTATAAATGAGTCTATAAAGTTATTTCCTGGAAGAGGAGGAGGAGCATGGAGTCTTGGAGTCACTCGTGGGTGGCCCATTATGTCCGGATATTGAAAGCCTCCCTGGTTCCCCACCACCCCTATGAGAAGCCCCCACGTGGAAGTCAGGGGCCTCCATGAGCTGTGGCCCCAGTCTACCTTCCCAACCTCACAACCTCCCAGGCACACTTCTCTGTTGGTGGAAGTCCTACTCATCTTTGAAAGCATATATTCCACCATCTCTTTTGTGAAGCCTTTCCTACCCCATGGCTAGAATGAGTAGCTCAGGGTCCCTCCCCTTTTCTAACAGCATTTGGAATTGTGTAGTGGGAGAGCCAGAAGAGCCTTAGGAACCATCTACACCAGGGTTTCCCAAAATATTTTGACTGTGACCCATGGTAAGAAATCCACTCTATATTGTGACCCAGCACACACACCAAGGAAGGAGACACATACATGCATAAAACACATATAAACACACATGCGCACAATGATACATATACATACTCATCTGCACGTGAATAGATACACATGTGCACCCACATGCAAACACACATGTGCACACATACCTACACTGAAAGAACTTCCTTTATGTACCGCTTACTTGCCTCTACCATGTGTGGTGCTCTGATTCTGGTCCAGTTTCTTCCTTTCTTTTTGAATGCTGGTCCTAACTCACTAAATTTACTTCACCAGCTTGTGATGGGTTGCAAACTGCAGTTTGGAAAATGCTGATGTGGTTGGATCCCTTATTTTACAAATAGAAGTACCAAGGTCCAGAGAGAGGAAGGAGCTAGCCCAAGGTCACACAGCTGGCTGGTGGCATGACCCCGGCAAGACTCCGGTTCTGTTGGCTTCACAGCAGCCACATCTCCTCTCACACACGGAGCCCTTTGGGTTGCAGCTGCTCTTGCAAGATTATATAGCTCTCCAAGGAAAATGGCCATGTCCCCAGCATCACCACCCCTCACCCTGTGAAGGCCCAGCTCACATTGGGGCCTAGTCACTGGCTCCATTGGACCGCTGGAATAATGATGAGGAAGGGTTTGGGAAGTCAGTGACAGCCCTGGGATTCATAAACGCAGTGCCATGGCTCATTCGTGGGGCAGGGCTTTCCCAGGGTTTAGGAATGCTGCAATTGCCCTGGAGCAGAAACCCTTTCGCTGAGTGGGGGAGGGGCAGGGCACGGAGGCGGGGAGGATAGAAGCGGGGTGGAGCTGTCAGGAAGGGGACGTTGGAGGGAAGGTGGACGGGGGCAGCAGTGCTGGGGTGGCCTGTCAGGTGGGTGAGCGGGGCTGGGCTCATTGAAAATCTGAACAAGCTCCGGGGAGAATGGAACTGGCTGTCCTTTGGTCTCTTCCTGTCATTTTGGGAGAAGCAGCTCAGGAGGTGGGAGAGGTGAGGCAGCGATGTGCAGAGAGAGAGGTGAGAGATGGGAGAGATGAACGATGGCGGAGACGCAGACATGAGCAATTTGGGCTCAGCTCTGCTGAGTTGATACCAGAGGCAATGCTGCTCAGGAGTGGCCCGGAGCCGCTGGAGGCCTCCACAGCCCCTCCCCAATCACTGCTCCTGCCGCTCCGCCGTCAGAGCTCAGCCCTGGGAGCAAGCATCTCAGGGAGGGACAGTGGCTCATCCACCCACCGGAGCCCCCTGCCCCCCAGGTTTCTGGCCCTTGTGGGCAATTAGAACTGGGGGTGGGCATCCTGGGAGGGACAACGCTCAATCATTGACAAGATGAGCAGCGACTTTGCCCACATTATGTCCCCGGATGGAGAGTGACTTGGAGTTGGCAAGCACAGACTCCTCGGGTGGCCATCATCCCCTGTGGGCACTCCCCTGCACCCCCTGTGCACTGGTGACTGGCACAGATGCAGGACATAGCAAGGGGCACAAGTAGGGCTGCCTGGCAGGAGCAGGGGCCTGGCCATTGGTTTAGTCATTCATTTGACAAGTATGTACTGAGTTCCTGCTATGGCTAGGCCCAGGGCTACGTGCGCTGGAGTGTAGTTGTAAATAAGACATAGAACTTAGGGTGCAGCAGGGAAAGCAGACTTGAGGCTGTGGTGCTTTGAGTGACAAGGGGAAGGCCGCACAGTTACCTGGGGCACTGATGAAGGCTTCCTCGAGGGAGTGAGGTTTAAGGTAAAATTTCCAAAGACGAAGCTAAGGGGTTTAGAGTCCAGGTGAGGAGTTAGAATGTGACAGAGAGCCCCTCATGTCGGCAGCTTGGTGGGCTCCCCTTAGCCCTGTGTCTCTGGCCTCAGCTTTGCAGCATTGGGAATTTTGTTATTTCGGCTGCCTCCAATGGGATAGAGCTCAGTGGGGCTGACTCACAATAAACAAACCTTCCAGAGACTGAGTCATACATCAAAATGCCAATTTGTTTTTCTCTAATGGAAGAATATTTGGCAATCTGAGCCTCACTAGTACCCTGCTTTAGGATTAGAAACTTGGGTGTGAGTCTCAATGTCACATCACACCAACGAAGGAACGTTGAGCAAACCTTTAATCCTCATTTGAAAATAGGGGTAATTATGGCTATTGAGGGTTGTGATGAGGCTTAAGAGAGTTATTGCCTGTAAAAGTGCCTCATTTCTCTATAACGATATCCATATACTGGTTAGTAACTTCTTAAATTTGAATTTATTTTTAAAACTTTTATTGGGTAACAGTGTGTTTTTCCCAGGACCCATCGGCTCCAAGTCCAGTCACCATTTTCAGTCTAGTGGTGGGGCGCAGCCCACCATCCGATGTGGGAATCGAACCGGCAACCTTGTTGTTAAGAGCATGCCTCTAACCAACTGAGCCACCTGGCCGCCCCTTGAATTTATTTTTTTAATAGATGATGAACTCACATGGTACAAAATTCCAAAGGTACCAAAGGATATAAGTTGACAAGTGTTTTCCTCTTTGGAAGCAACAAATAAATATCGTGACTTTAAAACAATGTTTAAGTCATAAAAAAATGACGACTTTTCCCCCAAAAGACTTCTTTATATTATAAAAGTAACTCATGTTATTTTAAAAAGAGAAATCCAAGGAGAACAAAAGGGAATACAACGAACACTTTTTCTTTCTCTCAAGCCCCCTAGGCTCACAGCCACAGGTAACTGTGGCCGATGGTTTCTCGTGTTCCTTTAAGGAGAGCTATTATTGCTGGCTCCCAACGCACTTTTCACTTTTCAGGGGCTAGTCTGCTCAGCAGACCAGGTTATAAATGAGGATATGCAGGATTAGTCAGGAAGTGGGCAGAGGCAGTGGGAAGTTCCCAGGGGACATTTCTATCAACTAGGGCCATGGAATGAATTGCTTTTCTCCACTCCAGGGAGATTTATCATCCACCTACCCACCTACCCACCCATCCATCCATCCATCCAACCCTTACGGCTGCATCCTCTGCCAGGTGCCATGGGGAATACAAGATGAATGAGTTAAGCAAGCTCTTTTCTCTTGCATCATCTATCAGCGGGACAAAGGACGTTGATCCACGAATTTATGCAAGTCTGAAAGGGACAGGAGAGGTTCCCTAATATACCACCCACCACCACTACCACTTCACAGATAAGGAAACTGAGATCCAGAGAGAAGACATAACACAGGAAGTGGACAGCTGGGCCAGGGTTGGAAGGCAGGTTTCGGGGCACAATCCTAATGTAACGTGGAATCTGATGCAGGAGAACAATGGGCCTGCAGTGCTGTGGCAGTCCAGGAGAGTCTAGCTGTCCTAGAGAGGGTCAGGGCATCCAGGCAGTTGGCAGAAATGGTGGAAAGCACCAAGGCAAGGAGTTTGAGGTGTCCAGGATGTGTTCTGGCTCCCACGGGATGTTCACAGGGGAGACCCAGAGCAAGGCAGGGAAGGTGGGTTGGCAGGAGATTCGTGTCCAGCCAAGGGGGCACATCCTTGGGAGTTTAGCAGCCATAGGCCCAGGCACCCAGAGCATCCCTGGAGTCGTGCAGTGCACAGCTGGAAAGGCTTGGGCAGAGCCTGGCCTTGTTTTCTCCTGGAATCTTCCACCTCCTGTTCTCCCCTGAACCATAACAATACGCTTCCAGTGAGGTTTGGGGAGACCCCAGATCTCCTGACACCTCTACCAACCATGCATCCAGCCAGCTGCCCTCCACTGGGGTCTCTGCTCATTTGCTTTGGGTTACCCCACATCCTGCCTTCACTCCTTGTCCTGTCTGTCCAGCCAGGCCCCCTGGGGAGGCCTCACCATCTCTCCAGTTCACTGAGGTCACATGCAAGAAAAGACTCACTGTGTACTTGCATTCGCAAACTCAGCTCTAAGCAGCCTGCATCAACCGAGATCTTAGCAGGAAATACACACCCCACTTGAATCCAATAATTTGAGAAGGGTTTATTAAAGGGACCATTTATAAAGGTTTTCACAGAATGGACAAACCACAAGGGGTCATGCAGTATCCCTTCTTTGATCCAAAGGGACAAGGGGATGAGGAATTCACCTGAAGGAGAGTCATGGAGGGAGGTTGCCATGAGAGCAGCAGGGACCCTCAGTCAAGGGACACAGCCAGCCCCTGGGCACCCACCAGGGAGAGAGCTGGTGGATAACTACCTGGACTTACTCTCCTCCCTTCTGCTGATCTACAGCCGGGCTTCCTATTGGCTGAACCCAACAGGAAGTGGGAGGGTGAGAGGAAGCCCATTGGAGCAGTCACAAAGGTCAGCCCTGGGACACACAGCAGGTAGGGAAAGATGGAGGGTGGATGCGGAAGGGCAAATGGGAGGTCCCCTACAGAGCCACCATGACCTTCTTCATTACAGATATGCCCACTCTCCCTTTGTACCCTCAGGAGTCCTGCCAGGCTCTGTTTCCTGCGAGTGGATCCCCTACCTGTTTCTTTCTCCCCTCCTGTGCTTCCTGACTCAGGAACCCTCTGTGCTTCTCCCACACTGGGCCTGCATGTGGGACCCAGTAACTTCAGCCTTTGTCACTCTCTTGCCCTGACCACATGAGGATGGAAGGAACTGTGTGGCCGGCCTCAGGCTGGTCCTGTCATACAGGAAGGACTCAGGAAGGGACAAGCATGAGTCCTTCCCCTTCTAGAATGAGCTACAGCTGTGTGGCCAGTGGGCAGAGCCCTGGTCAGCACTTCTATGGCTCAGGCATGCCTGGAGGTGCTGGCCTCCATCCAGCTGAGCCACTGGGGCCTGGCCAGATGGCAGCAGGCAAAGCTGAGGCTGGCTCTGAGCCACAGGCCTGGCTTTGGAAATCAGGCAAGGAGTGGCCCCGGGGAGGCAGCATGCCCACAGGCACCTCAGGGCAGGTGTGGCATGGCCCAGCCCCCAACCAGGCTGCCATTCACTGGACCTAGGCCTCAGGTCCATTGAATCTTGTAAGGAAGGCAGTGTGGTGCAGTGCAGAGCACAGGAGGCCGAGAGTCAGGAGACTGGGCTCTGTCCAGCTCTGCCCCCAACATATCTGGTCTTGGAAAAATTGCTTCCTCTTCTGGGCAGAGCCCGTTCCCCAAAATAAGATCTCCTTTAGAGCTCATATATAAAACTGGTTCAAACAAAAGAGCAGCCTCAGAGCCCTCTCCTCATCCTCAGCCCCCTCCTCACTTCCTCCCCCGACCCCATCTCTAGCTTCAGTCCCAGAGATATCTCTTTGGAATCTTAAGTTTCCACAGATAATGATGTGCAAACCTGGCCTGTGTGCTCCCTAAGTGGTCCCAGGCAGCATGCATACGCTGTGAATTTTTTTATGCATAAAAATATACAAAATGTTACTATAAACCCCATGTACCCATCACCCAGATTTGATATCCGCACCCACTTCCTCCCTTCCTATATTATTTCAAAGCAAATCCCAGACACCATGTCATTTCATTTGTAAATATTTCAGTTTGTGTCTCTAAAAGATGAGGACGGATTTTAAATACATGGCCACGATGTCATTGTCACACTTTTAAATATCTAATTAGAACTCATATTTTCAATTGTTTATTTACTTTTTTTCTTTTTACAATTTGTTAGAATCAGGGTCCACATGAGACACACGTATTGCAGTTGGTTGATCCGTCTGTCAGTCTGTCTTTGTCTTGTTCTGTGAATTGTAAGTGGCCAGTGAAGCTCAGGGTAGCTGGTGTAGGTGGGCTTCTCTGGGGGCAGTGAAGACATTCCCAGGACCCTGGAGGGGAACCTGTTCTGCCATGAGCCCTTTTTAATGCCTGAGGGAAGAGGAGGGAAGGAGCGGAAAAAGCTGTGCTGAGGCTGTGCTGTGGCTTCCCACCAAGAACCTGTAACTGCCTGTTTTGGGGGGACCCCACCCAAGGCTGGGGTGAGGCCAACCTCAGAATTCGGGGTGCCTTACTAGTTATGAGAAGGATCCAGAAAAGGATGGCTTCCCCGAGAGTGGGCTGCCCTGGAGGCAGGAGCCTGGGGTTTAATCCAGTAGTAAAATTGACCATGAACTGCAGACACTGCATTTGGCATCTGCTGAGATGCAGGGCTTTGCCAGAGGCGGGGACTGCTGAGATAAATGAGGGATTCTCTGCCCTCCGGGAGCCCACAGCCCTTAGGGAGGACAGACAGGCACATTGCATATTTAACCTCTAGACTTCAATGTACCAATCTGGAAAATGGAAACAATAGCACCTTATCCATTAGGCCAGCAGGTTTCTATGAAAGCCCTCCTAGATCTAAATGGGATTTGATGAATAGGAAAACAGGAACAAACTAGACCTATAAAAGAGGTGGAGGGGGGAGGGCTTGGGGGATTCACAGCAGGCCCCAGAGTCCTGGAGTCCTGCCTCTACTGTGAACTAACAGCAGGGCAGCCTTAAGCAGAACGCCCTCCACCATTTGTGTCACCCCAGTGCCTCCATGTTTTGGAAATGATGGAGTTCAGGGAGTGCAGAGTGGGGAACCTAAGCCTTTCTGTGATTTTCAGACAATACAATATCTAGGTTCGGATCACAGCCCCATAGAAAGCCCCGGTTTCTACTGTCCATGGTACTGATCTATTGTCTAGGCCATGGTGCCTCAACCTCAGCACTATTGATATGTTGAGCTAGATAATTCTTTGCTGTGCGGCCTGTCCTGTGCACAGTAGGATGTTTAGTGGCACCCCTGGCCTCTACCCACTAAATGCCAGTGGCTCTCCTTTCATTGTGGCAGCCCAAAACATCTCTAGACATTGCTAAATGTTCCCCGGGGGCGGGGGGGTGGGGGGTAGGGGCAGAAGGACTCCAGGTTGAGAACCACTGGCCTAGGCTAGAGGAACGCTATTTCTCTGTAAAGATATATGAGTGTGTACCCTTCCTTTTGACTCTGCACTTCTGGCTGGCACCTCTGATCTGTTTTCACTTCCAGAATGTTCCGGGGGTGTCAACGCTTCGGACTTCAGTGCACCTTTCGAAAGTTGTCTTAAAAACAAATGCCCTCAGTGGCCCTCTTGGCCACACTGAATAAATGCAGAAGTATGGTAATTGTGCTGGGGGTAAGCACACTTGCCCTCAATTGATACAGACTCAGAATTGAGGGGAGGAAGAGAAGCGGACAGGTCACCTGAGGAGCCCTCTGTGGCTGAGGGGCCCACCCTGGCCTGCTGTCATTGCCAGGCTCTGTCCTGTGGCTCACTTGCCTCTGCTTTTCCCTTTGTCCATCCACTAGGAAAAGAAAAAAGGGAAGACTGGCCCTAGAACATAATTTTCCTGGAGCCAGGGCCTCCTATAGGTGGTATCACAGTTCCTTTGTGTGTGTGTGTGTGTGTGTGTGTGTATGTCTAGGCTCATGTCACCTCTCAGTGGTACAGTGGGAAATATCTGAAGCAAGAGCTGGGGACATCAGGCTGCAATCCTGCCCATGTCAAAGCTAGCAGTGTGACCTTGGGCAGGGGATCAACCTCTGAGCTTAGCGTTCTCATCTGTAAAGTGAGGCTATTAATACCTCATTCACAGGGTTGTCATAAGGATTAAATGAGACAGTGTTTGCTATTCCGCCCAGCTGCCTAGGGAGAAAGGCCCTGAGACACCATCAGCCATGGGGACCATGCAGCCCTGGCAGCAGCGCCTGTGGGCCTGTCAGCGGGCTTTTCAAGGTGCAACAGAGCCAATGAGTTGAAGATGAATGAAGGTAGTCACGATGAATGTTTTCCAAAAACTTGACGTAGAAGATGACTAACCCACTAGGAGCCCACCTGCATGTTACAAGCATATAGGTAGCTGTAGGTGAATGCCCAAGTCCTTAGCTGTGGTGTTTAAAAACTCATTGCCTCAGAGGTGTGTCATGCAATATTTTGGAAGGAAAAATGAAGAATTGGTCAGAAAGATATGAACTGAAGCAAATGATGAAAATTAATATTTTATTTCACATGAATTACCTCCAACAATAAATTATGTAGAAAATACACATTTGAATGCTTTTAATTGCTGGGCAATTTAAAACCTGTTTTCTTTAAAATAAATAAAAAGAAAACAGAAAGAAAATGTAAAACAGCTGGGCATGATACCAACTGCCATACAAATCCAAATTAGTATTGTTATTATCCATCAGTCTAAATGAGAGAATGAATAATAATAAGTTAAGCACAATGTTTGGTGGATCTAGCTGGATGATGATGGTGATGATGATGATGATGATAATTTATAAGATTTAATCATAAAAAACAGCTAACACTTTGGAAGCACTCGCTAAGTACCAGGCGCTGTGCTAAGTGCTTTACACAATTTAGACTCATCTGTTGAGTGCCTGCTGGCCATGTGGGATTGAAGTTGGCCTCCAGACCTTAGCACAACATCACTTCCTTGGTAGAACCTTCTCCATTGGCCCTGGGCAGAATTAATATTTGTGCCTCCATGCCCGTGGTCTATTATTAACCTAATTTCAATAGCTTTTAATTACTTATCAGAGTGGCTATCTCCCCTTCCAACCTGTGAACATCTTGAGGGCTAAGGCCCTGTTCTATTAATCTTTATTAGCCTTAGTGTCCAACAGTGACTGGCGCATAGATGCTGCTCATTAAGTGTTTGTTGAATGAATGCACAGACGAATGGAGTAATTAACACCATCTCCCTTGATGTTCATGCGGTTTTATAAGCTGTTCCCTCCACGAGGCCATTTTCCTGACCTTATACTTCAGAAGCATTCTAGACCTGTGCTATTCCAAGCATGATCTGTCTGCAAACTATTTTCTACCAGTCTGTGTCAAGGTTAAGTGCAGAAATTGAGAGTGAGCATTTAGAAATTGTTAAGCAATTTGACAGGGTGTTTTTATGTCCATTGGATCTAATAGTTTTAAAAATTGGGCTTTTATTTTGCATGTCTTTATTTTTTATTTCATTTTTCTAATAATTCATTCCCACTTTATTTTGCAACAGTATCATTCTGAAACAGATTAAAAAATTTAAAACCAAGAACGGGTTCTTTCGCACAAGTAGGCTAAGAAGTGTGGTTCCAGACCATTGACCTCACTGGGACACCCATAGTTAATGCCAACGGAACCCCACAGGCTGAGCCTTCCTTTCCTGGGTCCCACCCATCATTAATTGGTCTCACATATGGAAGGACTTGGAATTGTCTTTTACTCCTGCTTGGATTCCTCATATTTCCCCTTTTCCCCAAATCTGGCAGGTTAAATGAATGAAAGCTGACTGTGGTCTGGGCCCAGACGGGAAGAGGAGGCCAGGAAGGGGTCGGAAGAGAGTCTAGGAAGGGTGGGGTAGGGAAGAGAATGCTGGAATGGAGCAGAAGCCTGTCCTGGGGAGGGTGTGGAGAGGCTGTCTAAGGAAACCACCCTGAGCCTTCAGGCTGGAGTGCCTGTGGCTGGAGGTGGTGCAGTGAGGGAGGCATGGACCACCTCTGGCAGTGGCATCGGAGCAGATGAGAGCCAGGGTTCTTGAAGGTGGAAGGGAGCAGTTTCAGGACAAATGAAAGGGGATATGAAATGCTTTTACAGAAGGGGTGTTACACATGTGGCTCTCCTGAACACCCTGAGGCGGTCAAGGCCAAAACTATAAATAAGTAGGTCAAGGAGTGATACAGAAGCCCTCGGCCTCCCACCTAGGGGAGGGGAGGGGGGATGAGATGTGCCATATGTAGATGCCCCTTTAGAAAGAGAAGGTCTGAATCCCAGGCCAAAAAAACAGGAAGAACAAGACTTGATTACAGCCTAATCGATGCATTAGCATATTTAAAGATCAACTCAAGGGGAGGATGACAGGGCTCAGAAAGGCAAATTTTGTTGGTGTTTATTAAGCAGAGAGAAACCGGGAATCAGGGAAATCTGGAGCCGTCTGGTCCCTGGAGAGTCAGCTCCAAGGTCGGGCAGGACTGGGGAGCGAGGCCTTTGCAGGGCCTGGGCAAACCTCCCTGGGGACCTGCCAGCTCCCTCGCCTCTGATTCTACCATGCCCACTGCTGTGACCTTCTCATCAAGAATCCTGCTTTCCACAAATAATTGCTTAGAGGGAGGGACCACGCTGCCCATACATTTGAGCATCTGGTCTCTTCAGTGATGATGATATTGATCGCGACTATAGCTAACCTTCTTAAAGCTTTTGTTATGTGCCAGGCACCATTCTAAGCCATTTAAAAATAATAACTTAATTGAACCTCCTTAAAACCCTATGAGGTAGGTATTCCTACCCCCATTTTACAGATGAGAAAATGGAGGCACTGTTAAATAATTTCCCAGGTTCATACAGCTTGTAAGCGGAAGAGCCAAGACTAACACTGGCTGTCTGACTCCAGAACCTGCACTACGCTAGCCTGCCCTGCATTTATCTTTGGTTGAGAACAATAAATTGGCAATTGGGCTGGTGCGTCCTTCTCTTCTGGGATTGATTGGGACGAGTTAGTTCCAAACTCAGCCTGACAAGCTCTGGGGCACTAACCAAATGGGGTTTTGCAAGACTCCCAACTGAGTGCTTCATCTAGAAAGTGCCACCCTGTGTGGCTAAGCCAGTGTGACCAGTTGGCTGCCTGGGCAACGCCCTTCCCCACTACAAAGTCCCAAACCCCTTCAGGGCCAGCCCTCCAGGCACTTCGAGCTGGGGGGCCGGGATCAGGAGGCTGAGGGCTAGGTTTCCCAGCTGTGCGACTTTGAATAGGTCACCACCTGTCTGTGAGTCTCAGTTTCCTCACAAGTCAACTGTGCGTGGTGAACCTCTTACAACAACTCCCTTTTGAAAAGAGGAATCGGTTGGACCCATGAAGGCACTGGCTCTTGCCCAATGCGCTAAGTGAGCGGATGGACGGGAAGAGGGGATTGGGAAAGGCTGGGCACCGAATCCAGGGCAGTTAGGTTCCGCGTTTGATGTCAAAGCCTACTGACCACCACTCTGCGACCGTACTCCAGCAGAAGTGCTGCCGCTTCCCCTGGACGCTTCTTCTGGACCGGCTGCGGCTTAGCAGGCCGAGGCCCTGCAGGGAAGAGTGATTTCTCTACCTCCCTTTTCAGCTCTGGCGGTTAGAAGGAAGAGGTAGGAGAAGTCAAAAGTTCTGTCCAACTGGAAGGTCTGGAGGGGAAAGTTTAAGGGGCTGGAAGAGGCAGGAGCTACTTTCCAGAGCTGGAGGTGCGCTGGGAAGCTAAGGATCCAAACCGGATGAAGACCCCAAGGTTTGGCGGGGCGGCTGACCCTACCCCGAGGGCTCGGCCGAAAGGGGGCGCTGTGGCCTCCTCCGCGCGCTGCCCACTGGATTCCTAGTTGCTTTCCCCACTGTAGCGCAATGCGCGCTCGGCTTTCCCCTCCGCGATGGTAAGATGACGGCTAATCCTGCCGGGCACCGCCGTCTCCCCATCATCTTGGGGTTCCCAGGTTCAGCCCCTTGCCCAAACTGGACAGGCAGTTAGTCTGTAGAATAAATGAACGGATGAAGGAGTTCAGTGAACGAACGAAAAGGATTCCTCCCGCAGAGTTTTCGAGTCTCTGCGAGCCCCTGGCGTGTCAGTGCTAAAGGCGCTGGGGGTCCGGCCCAACGCCCCCGCCCTGCTGAAGGGGGAGCGGCGGAGAGCTTCTCCCGGCCCGCTTCAGGGCGGGAACGGCCCAAACGCAGTTCCCATTTCTTCACCCGGTTTCCGCGGCGGCTCTGCTCATTAGGGGCTGCCCTATTCCCCAGCCTCCAATAGTCTCGCTCAATAGTCTCGAGATTCACCTGAGTCCTTCAAGTCTCCCCCAGACTGCCTTGGACTCCCCAGGCCCCGACCTCAAGCCGGGAGAGAGGCCGGAGGCTGCCTCTTTTCCCGTCTCTCGTCCCCCTCCTTCCCCCCCACCCCCACCCCCCCGCTCCGACCCGAAAGCTCCGACTTCTCCCCGGGCTGCGGCGGCCGCCACCGCTGGTAGCGCGCCCCGCCGACTGCCGCAAGCCTGGGAGTCGGGAAAGGGGGTCAGCGCGGCGAGGGTGTTGGGAGCCGACCGGGGGAAGGGGAGGGGACAGAGGCAAGGTGGAGGAGGGAGCAGAGGGGCGACGTGCGGAGGAGGGACTGAAGGGGAGGGGAGGGGAGGGGTATTGAGAGGAGGGGACGCCGCGGCGAGGGGGCGGGGAGCCGAGGCGAGTGGCGGCGTGGACCCAGCGGGAGGCGGCGGGCTCCCGGCGGGCTAGAGGCTATTGCCAGCGGGGCTGAGTCAGGAAACGGCGGCCGGACTTACCCGGGAAGAGAAAAGCGAGAGCACGCTTGGCCCGGCCGGGCAGCGACAGAGGAGCCGGGCCGCCCACCCCATCCTCCTGAGCCCGCAACCACCGGCCCGCCCCTTTGGGATGTCCGAGGGACCCAAGCACCCAGGACGGTGACCCAGCGGCCCAAGGATGGGACAGCACCCGCAGCTACGGCTCGTCAAGGTAAGAGCGAACCGGTCTGCTCTCGAGCGCGGGCGCCCCCAGCCCCGGGCCGGCGGGGGACGTGGGTGGGCTGTGGTGCTGGCGGCGGTGGTGGTGGGGTCACTGGGCAGAGCTGCACACAGGTCTGGGCGCGGCTGGGATTTGAGGGGCAGCCCAACTCCCTCTCCGTGGACCTTTGGAGCCGGCGTTGGGTGGGAGGGAGGACAACACAGGTGAAAAAATAAATCGTGGTGGCGAAGCTGCCGGGATGTTGGCGGAGGAGTGGGTCCGCCCACCCGGGTAACCAGCTCTGTGCCGAGAATCGCTTTAGGCTTTGGGAGTCCCAGCTCGGTTCCACCTCCTACCCCTCCCAGGCAGACCCCGGCCCCGGGACAGGAGGCTCTGGAGATGAGCTCCCTGCGCGTCCCAGTACCCTCTCATCAGCTACCCTTGTTTGCACGCCCCCGCCCTGTTCCTGAGAGCTCCTTCCTGCCCCTTCCCCTCCGCGGAAAGCTGCAAGTCCAGGGAGATGAATATCACCCGCGCCTCCGAGCCCTTGATCAATATCGCAATCTCCGCGGAGGAGACGGCGCAGTCGGAGGTGGGTACTGTTCCTCTGCGGCGCTCGGCCCGCCGGCGGGAGCGCAGCGCTCGCTCTCCGAGTCTTTGCACTCCCAGTACCGGCGCTGCGCAGTGGGCCGCGCCGGCTCGCTTCTGCCCGGGATCTGGCAAAGCGATTCTGGCACCTGGAGTTTAGGAAAGTCGCCAGACCTCACGTCCAGCGTCTGCCGGCTGAAGTTTGGGGGTGGCAGGGGGCTGCCCGCGGCGGTGTGGGTCTCGGAAAGGCTGGGGGTAGACTGTCCGGCCCGCAGCTAGTGACAGCCTCCACTTCCCAGCGCCCAGCGCTTCCCAAAACGGTTCGGCTTGCAGGGTGTGGGCACGTAAGCAGCAGACAGAGGCAGAGGCGGGTGGGCCTACGCGCCGCCGCGGGGGAGCCCCGCATGGCTCTCGCTGGAGGATCCGGACTCGGCAGGGTCGGTATGGACCGGCTTGAGCCACAAACAGACACAAGCAGACACCAGCTTGACTGGGTTCGGTGCGTTTAAAAGCGATTACATTCAAAAATAAATCTTTGAATGGATTCTGGGGAGGGGTGCGGATTGACTTAATTTTATTTTCCATCAGTTATTAAACCAACTACGTATACCAACTCACAAAGTGGTTTGAGTTAAACCACCAAGATTTTAAAACACAACTGTTCTCAGTTCATCAGTTGTGAGGTTACCAGTTACCGAGGTTTCTCCGTGCTCTCTCCCTGTCCCAAATATTTATGTGGTGGTTTTTTGTTTTTTTTAAATGACTGAGGGTTGGTCTGATTGAACCCATATCCCCTTCTCCACCCATTAACTGAGTAGGGTGGGGGGTAAACCCAGAGATTATTTTCTGGGTGATCAAGGAGACCTGGAGAGGGAGGTAAGAAGAAAAATATCCAGAGAGGTTGAATAGGTGGCACTGAATGGGAATTTTTTCCAAAAGGCTGGTGTGTACTCCCGGCCTTGGTCTAAATTCACAAATCAGACTGAATTCAGTGTCTTAAATGGATTCAAAGTATTGAACTGTAGGGTTTTGTTTGTTTGTTTGTTTTTGTTTCTTTTTAAGTTTACTTGGTAATAGGTAAATATTCTTTCCTTTGGCCTTTCTTAGAATCATGTACAAATCACTGCTTAAAATGATCATGTTTTCCTAAAAGAAAAACATATTTTTTCTGTTGTTATTGTGTGTGTGTATTTCCTATTAGATGGTGAGGTATGTACCCTTTATGTCTGGCCTAATGAACTCACTAAGTGCTCAGTAAATAACTGCATGAGTTGGAGGCAGTGAATGACTGGGCAGCTGATGCTGGTTTCAGTTAAATAATTCTTTTTTTCTTTCCTTTATGTACCATGCACAACTTGCTGGGCATTGTTCTACCTGCTTTGCAAATATTACATCCTTTAATCCCTAGGAAGTAGGAATTATTACTGAGGCACAGAGAGGCTAAGTAACTTGTTCAAGGTCACACAGACAGTGAGTGGTGGAGCCAAAATGCAAACCCAGGCACTGTGGCTCTAAGGCTTTGTTTTGTTAGCGTTTACTAGGAAATATTCTAAGCCACTTAACTCTTATCCTAGACCTCTGCCAAATGAGAGTTCAGGCAGTTTTGTCAGTCTGAAAGTATGAATCTGGGGAAGTTAATACAAAACCCAGCTCTGTCCCCACCAAGTCAGCCAGTGTCCAGCAAGAATCCACTCTGCAGCCCTTATTGTGGGCCTCACACTGCAGTGGTTACAGAGAACTGGGGGAGAGTGTGTGTGCATGTGGGGGGCGGGGAGTGTGTGAGTGTGTGTGTGCGCGGGGGTGGAGAGTGTGTGAGAAAAATGTGGGTGAGTGTGCGTAGTGAGAAATGTGTGTGAGTGTGTGTGAGCATGAGAGGGTGGTTGTGTGTGTGAATGAGGGACAGATGAAGTGTGTGTGCGTGTTTGTGGATGCAAAGGAGGAGATAAGTGAAATATTGTCTCTACCCCCAGGGGAGGGGGGCTCGAGCACCTCTGGGTCAACCTACCCACTAGCTGCAACTCCTAGACCCTACTCGAGTGTAGCTCAACACTGGGGCTTTCCGGTGAGTGTGAAGGGTGGAGAAGGCAGGGCCTACGTGGGTCATTAAAGGAAAGTGAGTTCTGAGGAAAGAGCTGGTTTTCTTGCTGTTATTATTATAAAAGCCATCTAGCCACGTTACACAAAGTTTGGAAACCAGAGGCAAAATTATTACAGCCTCACCTCCTAACACAGCTACTGTTACCATTTTAAAAATAATCCCTCCAGGCCCTTTTTCAAGTGCAGGTTTGGGCATAGCTGTGGCCATTGGGCACACCCTCTCACTGACTGTGTCATAGCCCAAGTCTGTTCCATGGTATTCCCGAGCCTCCAGAGAGCGAGAAGGGTCAGCATCTGCGTATTCTCTGTGAATGGATGTTCTTTGCATCCCTGTTTTGCTGCACATTTGGGCCATTTCCTAATTGTTTCTTTGACAAATAATATGGAGCGGGGTTTTTGAGGGGAGCATTGGCAGGAGGGATAACGACGGGGAACGACGGGGGAAAGTGAGCCCAGGGTGGGGCCATGGGCTGCCATGGAGTTTGGGGACAAGGGGCCTGGTCACCATCAGGAGCGAAGTAGGGGGTGGGGCTGAAAGCCAGGATGAGCAATTCAGATTTGATATGACCAGCCCTGGGAAGGGCGTGACTTGGGTCGGTCCAGTTCTCGAGGGAATAGATTTATGGAAAAGCAGGACACTGACCCAGGGCCAGTGAGCACGAGCTCAAGTGGAAAATCCATTTCTCACCCTCTCTCACATTTGGCTCTTTGAAGAGCATCACCAGCCAACGGGAGTTCAGCTGCACAGAATGAGTTTGGGGGGTCCAAGGTGCCCTTGGCAGCACCCCCAGTGCCTATGATGTTCGCCAAGCCCATGGGCCTGAGCCCTGGCCATTATGTGGCCTGAAAGGAAGGGGTTAGGCACAAGGCTGATCATTGCAGCAGCTATTGGGGTGGAAAGACCATCAACCTGAAAGATGACAAACTTGACTTTGGTCCCAGCTATGCCTCCAATCGGCTGTGTGACTTCAGGTAGGTCGCCTTCCTCTCTGAGCTATAGTTTGTAGACATGGAATTGGACTAGATTCCGTATTACCTTTCACGTCTCTATGAAAAGTGTTTCTGAGCACTCCCTAGGGCCATGATTCCACTCAGGAAGAGTGGGATACAGCAATTCCTAATGTCTGGGACATTGGAACTTGGCACTTGGACCTAAGTACCCGCTGTGAGCTTCAGTGTCCCCAGCTGTGAAATGGGGACAATATCTATCTCATAAGGTTGAGGTAAGGATGGAATGAATTAATACATGGAAAATGCCAGGAACAGCACTTTCAGAAAAAGTTGCTTTCAGAAAAATTTGCAAGGCAGCTGCTCTTCAGAAGAAATGCACTAATGCAGGAAAAGCAACTAGCAGCTCTTGGACACTCAATGTATAGCACTTTTGCATCTTTTACCCTTCACTGCACGTAGTAGTCATTTTACAAATGTTTGTTGCTTCTTCCAGTTTAGTGCTATATAATCGGAGCAGGCTTGTGGCTGCCCATGAGATGCAGATGTCATGTCAAACAGAGATGGCTGAGAGATGCCAAAAAACACCCTAGCAGAAATGCCTTCTCTGATGCAGGAGAGACTGAAACTGCCCCTTAATTAAGTCCTTGTAGTTCTTAAAAACAAAAAGCAAGCAAGAAACAGCCCAGAGCCTTGGCTGGTGAGACTCCAGCCCCTTCCTTTGTCTAGAGGAGAGCAGGTTGGTGGCAGGTGACCTGGGGCCTTTCTTGTTTCTCCCTCAGTGAAAAGAGGGGATGGGTGATGCCCCCCCCCCGCATCTCTGACTGTCCAAGCCGCTCATGGTGTCGGCAAAAGGAAGAGTGAGACCATTTTGGAACTAAGGCCAACTTGGGATTTTAGCTACAGCGTTGTATTCAAAGAATGAATTTGTTAGTGACAAATGACTCCTGTATACTTAGTTTCTGGGGCACAAGCTGTCAGCAGAGTCCCTTGGAAGTAGCACCATCGAGTCCTTTTTAAATGCTAGTCTTGGGACTTGTCGCCCTTGGCCAGCCGTCCCTCTCCACTCAGCGTGGCAGTCAGCGTCTCCTCGTATAGATGAGAACATCAGGTGAAGCAGGTGTGGGCTTGGATCCTGGTCCTCCTATGACGCCCTGGGCAAGTGAGGTTATCACGCTGGACCTCAGTTTCTTCATCTGTAAAAAAGGGGGAACTAGTACTTACTTTATGGGATAACCATAACGAAGTCATGAGATGTCAGGTGGGAAATTAAGTAACAATCATACAGTGTCTGGCACATAGTAGCTGCTTGGTAAATATTAGCTATAGTAGTCACTTAATAAATCTTCCCAAATTTTATCAACCCAAGGAAAACCATCCAAAGGAAGAGTGGTGAGGGGATGGGAAGTGGAGGAAGGAGTATGTGGTAGTGTAGAATCTCCTCCTGCCCCAGGTCCTTTTGACAGTCCCTGGGGCAAAAGGACTGGGCCACCTGCTGTTGGGGGAGCTCAAAGGTCAAAGGACAGAAGTGCCTGTAATTGGCCCTCTGAGCATCTCTGATAAGTGAGAACGTTTGATAATAAAAGTAGAGACCTGTGAGGAGGATAATACAAAATAATTAACTCACTGATGCAAATAATTATTTTGAAAACCACTAGCTGGATTCTATTAAGCAACAGATTATTAACCATTTCGTTTCAGAGTAAGTGATGTCTGCTTCAACAAAACTGAGAGGCCGGACAGCAGAAGGGGCGGGAGGGAGGGCGGAAGACTTGGGGAATACGGACACACACTTCCTTTCCTATGCAGTGGGCATGTTGAGATGCAGTTCTGGGAGCACAGAACCTCCACCTCAGAGAGAGCTGGAGAGAAAGCTTTAGTCAAATGCTCTCTCCGGCAACTGTCCACCCAGCAGCCATGAAAACCTTTCTGGGACAAATGAAAATGTGTGCAGGCACTCTTTCTGCCTTATAAACACAGGCAATGTCATGATCCCACCTCTGGCCCTGCTGGGCACCAGGGAGCAGCTGCAGTGAGGTGTTTAGAGAGGTGAGGTGTGTGGAGCACGTACTGCACCCCTCCACCTGTCAGTCAGTCCCAACCTCCAGCCAATCTGGCCATGATCCAGGGCGCCTAGGTCAGAGCCTGGGACAAAAACTGGCCAGACTGGTCTATCTAGCTGCTTCCAAGTCTGCAGAATGAAGGGGGTGGGGGTTGTTCTAGGCTGACCAACTGCACTTTGGAGTCCACTCATGGCGAGGCACAGTGGGACCCGTTTGAACCTTTAAGCTTTGGGAGGCCTGGGCCTTTCGGAGGGTTGGGACAAGGTATTGCTCAGTATCCCTGGCAGGTGCTTGGAGCTGAAAAGCTGGAAGGCAGCCTGCCTAGGGTGACAGGCTGGGGTGAGAGATGGCTGTGACATTTCCATGTACAACATGGAAGGGGGAGATTTCTCCCCGTTTGATCCATGTTTCCCCAGCCTCTTTGGCAGGGGTGGATTCCAAAGGTACCAGCTGTTCCTGGAGGAACAGTAGCCCCACCACTGTGGGGATACAGCCAGGTGGGGAGAGGGAGGGAGGCCCGGGGATGAGGGGCTAGACTGTGCAGGCTGGAGAGGAAGCCATGTTGAAGAGGGTGTTGGCTACCCTGGGGAAGGGTTGAGGGGAAGCCCCAGGCTATAAGGTGCAGTCCTCATAGGTCCAGGCCCCCTGCACTGTCCCCGTCCCAGTGTCAGAAGCAAAGGCCCAGCTGGGTACCCATGGGACTGCTCAGGATAGATGGTTCTATTATTACATAAACTGTGGGCATGCAGGCAGACAGACAGACAGTGAGAGAGAGGCAGACAGAGAGAGAAACTAAAGGCGATGCAGAGATGGAGACCACTGGCTAAAGTTGGCATAAGAGAGAGTGATCAGGACACGAAGTTCTGGAGGAAAGAGGAGGGAGGGAAGGAGAGAGCGAGACAGAGTTAGAGAGAGAGTTGATGGTGGTGGGGGAAGGAGGTGATAGCAAGGAAAAAGACCTGTGTGCCTTTTTGTTCATCCTTGCCTTGAACTTTCTCCCTAGCACCCAGGAGGACGTGTGCCCCTGGTTCTGAAGCCAGAAATGGCATTTCCTGGAAACCGTTTTCTCCATTTCTTACTAGAATCACCGCCCCCATCCCTAACCTGCTGCCTGGAGCCGCCCTTGGCTGTCAGAAGAGCCGTGGAGAACAGGGATGCTCTGAGGGATGCTGTGAGGCACTGATGCTCTGAGGCACTGATGTGTGTCTGTGGGAAGGACTCCTCCCCGATCCCACACCCTCCCACTGCCTCCAGGTCTGGGTGCCCTCCACTGAACAGAGCCTGTCGCCTCTGTGGTCCTAACTGTCTCCCAGAGTACAGTCTGTCTGTCTCTTCCTTACATATATACACATGCCCCCTCCTTCGTCTTGTAAACACATTCAAACCGGGGAGGCAGGGCTGGAGGACTGACTCTCAGAGGAGCAGATGGGCACCCAGGGGCCATGGGGTCAGCAGTGGGAGTCGATGCAGGCTGGACAGCCTTCATGGCCATTTCCTGGCCACACATGCCCTGCTGGGAGGCCTCCGTCCTGGGCTTGGTGTCAGCCCCCGCTTTCCCCTTCCTCCTGCCCTTTCCCTCCACTTCGCCTGTCTTCTGTCAGCCAGATGTGCCGCTTACGCTGCCTCCACACCAGGGTCCACACGTGTGACCCCACTGAGCCCTCCTGCCCCACTCTAGACGTGAAAGATCCAGACTCTCCCTGAACCTCTGCCTCAGTCGCACTGCCCTCCTTCCTACCCCTGCACAGAATATTCATTTCTGCCAGTCCTGCCTTTGACCTTGCTGTTCCTCCTTCTGAGGTGCCTGCCACCCGGTCTCGCCATGCCCATTCTGTCTGTCATGTCCGCCAAAGTCTTCCTGAACCATCCCTCCCCCTCCTCCAGGAAGCCCTCTGATCTAAGTCCCCCTCTCAGTGGTTGTTCCTTTGTTTACTTGGACTCTCCTCCCCTTCATGTGAGCCTCCAGCTCCGACTAGCACCTGGGCTCTCAAACAACAGGGGTCCTTCAGCTCTTTGGTGTGTCCCTCCCACAAGATCTCAAACCATGTACTAACCAGACCCCACATGGAACCCTGGTCACTCACATCTAACCTGAGCCCTTGTTCCCACTATAGATTCTGAGCTCTGCCTGGGCCAGGAGGATGTCCTTAAAAAAAAAAAAAGATGGGGTCCCCAGCACCCACTCCAGTACTCCATTCACAGAGGTGCACAATAGATGCTAAATTCAATGGAGGTCATCTCCCCGCTCTTGCTCCCTGCTGAACGTCTGTGCGCGTGGAGGTGCTATGGCGACAGGAGACACGGAAATGACAAGCTAGACAGATTCCTCTGTCTCTGCATGTGGATTTATGACTCAATGGCTTATCCAGTGCTATGCTGTCGGCACCGCTTAGTAACATTCTGTAATTGCAGTCCTGCCCATGTTCCCCCACCCCCACCTCTATCCCTATAGCACTGGAGGCCTTTGTCCGCATGTAAAAGCAAGGGCAGCATTTTGCTTCTTTAAGGGTTGGGGGGCAGGGAGGCTGGTGAGAGATGTCACCAGAGGGAGGTTTGGCGCTGGGCTGAGAATAAAGTGCAAGAACCTCCTCAGAACCTGGGGTCTTCAGAGCAAGTCCAGGGCACATTGGTCAGCAAGCAGGGGCTGCGAAGGGAGCTTGGTGGCGGCCTGGGGTTCCCTTCACTGCCCTGGTTCTGCTGGTTATGAGGCAGGAGTAAGTCAGGTAAGGCAGAGGTGGGCAGAGGACACTAGTGGAAGGGAATGGGCCCTTTCCTGGCTGCCTCCATGGGATCCTGCTCTCAGTCCACATCCCTATGGGTGGGGCAGCCTGTGATGTCTTCCTGTCCAGATGCTACCTTCAATGGCCTCACCCAGCAAGCTGTTGACAGGTTGTGAAATGCAGGGCCCAGGCAGTGGCAGGATGAGTTTGCACCCCTGAGAAGCAGAGCACCCCTAAGGAAGGAGCACTATCTCTAAAGCTGAGGGGACAGGATTGGGGTTTTAGAGGCGTCAGGATTGGGGTTGGAGCTGGCTCTGCCACTTCCTGGCTGGGTGACCTTGGGCAAGTTACACAACCTCTCTGATCTTGTTCCTCCTCTGGACTATGATGGAGAATAAAGGAGGAAATGCCTATTTGTTAAAGAGCCTATCCCCATGGGAGCTCCGTGAGTGGGGGCTGGTGCTTTCACTGGTGAGCTCCCTTCCCTAGCTTTCACGGCCCTCCCACCCCCAACTCCTTCCTTGGTGCTGAGCCCAACCATCACTCAAGACCCTCCTCCTCCATGTCGCCTTCTCTGATGAGCTCTCTCCTCCAGCTAAAGCAGGGCTCCTCAAACCAGCTGTGGGGAAGGACCACATGGAATCGTCCAATCTGTGGCAGATTGGCATGTGGCCCTACTGCGCGTGATGACTGTGCAGACTGCACCACACGACTCACCTGGATAGCTAGACAACATCTGAATTGGTCTAGACCCTGTACAATGAGATGAGCCTATTAACAACATGCATGGATGTCACGGCAAGGACAAATTCATATCTAAGTTTTCAAATGCTTACTCTCAGTAACAGTTTGCAGCCTGCACCAGTCCCTTTGAGCAGTGTTGATCCAAAGCCCTCCTTTGGGGCCAGAATTCATGGCCTGGATTCCTGATTCACTTTGCCCAAAAGGTCTGGCTGCCAGCCATGCGAGGCACCTGTGCGCCTCCTGCTGTGAGGACTCAGTGATGGAGCTGCTCTCTCTGGTAGCACGGGCTGGGCTGACTAAAGCAGGAAGAACCGGTGGCCAGGAGAGTGACAACCTTTGGTTTACTCAGAGTTTCTCCCCCTGGCAGTTCTGGGTGGGTCCCTTCCCCCTTCCTCGTTCTCGCTCATCAACCTGCACCTTGCCGCTGAGGTCTGGAGAAGACTCATGACAGTGGTCCCGGGGCTCTGATGAGACAGTGGAAGCCTTTCCTCTGTGGTGGGCTCACCCCCAAAGCTCATAGGACTCAGCCCCACATTGGTTCTAGCCCTTGTCCTGGGCTCACCCAAGATAAGGGACTCCGACTTCTCCAGTGCTCCCAGACCAGCTCTGCCTCCCGCCTCTGAGGTGCTGGCGCTGGGGACAGGCTGGCTGAGCCCAGCTTGCTGGCTCTGGGGAAGTGCATGTCCCCCCACCCCTCCGTTCCAACCCTACCCTCCAGGCAGCACTAGCACAGCAGCCAGGGGAAAGGCTGCCTGGCCTGCCAGGAGAAGTCATTCCCACCAGGCCCCTGCCTTCAGGCTGAGGCCAGAAGCTGGGCGAATGGCTGGTTCAAGGCCACACAGGACTTTGCAACCAGTGAGAACCAGGGCTTCTTCTTGCCTTGAAGGGCCCTTCCTCTTCTCCCATTCTTTCCACGGTTCTTGTCTCCTCGCCATCTTCCTTCCGCCTCCCCAGCTCCCATAATGGGCAGGCAGGTGGATGTTTTCAGAGCTGGGAAGGAGTCGCCAAACCCTCCAGCCCGGGGACTCCCAATTTCAGCCCTACTGACATCTGGAGCTGGGCGATTCTTTGCTGTGGGGGACCGTCCTCGGCATTTGTGGGTGCTGAGCAGCCTCCCTAGCCTCTATCCATGAGATGCCAGTAGCGCTCCCCTAGTTGTGGCAGCCAAAACTGTCTCCAGACATTGCCATATGTCCCCTGCGAGACAAAATTGCCCTCGGTTGAGAGCCACTGGGCTAGTTCAGTTACCCTCAATTCTTCAAAATACTCTGGAGAGCATTAAAAAATAGAGCCCTGAGTTTCCCCTCAGGCCGAGTGAACCTGACTCTCTGGGACGAAGCCTGAGAAACAGAATTTTCTATCTCCCAGATGCCAAGCGCTGTCTGGAAATTTCCAATTTCACCTAATTTGCTTCTTTTACAGGAAAACAAACAAACAAACAAACAATGGCCATTGCTTTTGTTACGGACAATTATATGGTTATTCCTAATATCTGCCCTAAAGCTCCCTGTTCATTGGGGTTTGGTGGTCCAGCAGCCCCCTTTAAACCAACCCCTCATGGTCTCTTGGAAGGCAGTCACTTCTCCAAGAAAAGCAACTTCAAGACTTTTAGCCACTTTCTAATAGAGTCTAATTTCCAGCCATCACATGATTTCACTCTGCCTTCCCAGCCATCTTCACATCTCTTTTAAGCTGCAGCTTCGTAAAGCACATCGCATTTCTGCCCACCCCGAAATCCCCCTCACTTTACACTTGTCAGAGAACAGGCTGAGGTGGGAGCACAGCTGATAGTGGCACCTGCATAGCTGGCATCTCCAGCGCCTGTCTCCGACACCTGGGCTGTGTCTCCTAGGGTAGCAGAGGCCACCCCACTCCCTCAGGGACAAGTCCCCAGTGTCTGGGAGCCACTCCCAGCTCCTGGCTGAGCAGCTCTCTAGGGCTGTCGGCTGCAAGAACTGAACTCAACCCTTCCTGAGTCCCCCACTGACAGAGTCCTACTGGTGTCTAACCCCTAATTCCCACTGCTAGCTCTTGGGGAGCCAGGCTGTGGCCAGGAGCTAGAGATCAAGAGGCAAAAGAAAGCTGTACCTCCTCTTCTAGAGGATCCATGCTGGGGGTGGGAGTAAACAGAGAGGCAGGACAGGCAAGGAAGCAGGCTGTCCTGCCAGGGACATGGTTAGGCAGGGCCGGAGGAATGATTCGTGGGAGACGAAAATTGGCCTACTGGAATTTATTTGACGTGTTTGAGCAGCGGGAGGTCAGTTTAGAAAAGACCATAACCTCCCTGAGTAAGAGGGGTATGGCGTTTTATGGGGGGAGGTAAACAAGGCTGTTTCTCTTCAATGCATCACAAGCAAGCAAGGAACGGACAAGATGGCTTCTAAGATAAGATGGTTTCTATTCAGCACATTCTGGGCGGTTTCTCCAGGCCTAAGGCGGTTTCTGTTCCTGGCCTAACAGTGTCCAGTTTTGTATTTTCTAACCAGGGTGTAAATGTCTTCGGCCTGTAGTGGAATTTTCTATTGAGTTGGGCTTTGTCTGTTTGGGTGGGAGGAAGGTGCAGGTAAGCTGGTTATGGCAACCTTTGCATATGTTATATAGATTTAAGTTGGAGCCAGGAGTGGATCCCATACAGATGCAAAACCTCTCCCAAGTCACAGGGCCTGCACTGGGCCAAGTAAATAGAAACACTGAAACTGATATGCACAGTAAATGTATAGGAAGCCGAATCATTAAGAGGCAAAGAAAGAAAAGAAAGCTTTCAAAAAGTCCCACGCTAAATTACACTTGTTAAATTGAATTATACCAGAGATCCAAATCTCAAAATAGAAGATTGAATGCCACCATGACAATCCTGTCTTAACAGACACAGTCCCAGGACTGGAATATCTGCAGTGGGGAGGTAGCACGGTTACAATTTCTTGGCATTGAGAAGGATTAAATGAGAAAAATCACAGGGTCTGACACAGTGGCAAGCCTTCAGAAAAAGCTGGAGTGTAGAGAAAGGAAGGGAGGGAATGGGTATGGAAAGGGGAGAGAGGGAAGAAAAAGGAAAGAGAAAAATAGAGGCTAGGGAATACTGAGAGAGGTGGAAAAATTAAAAAACAGGAGAGAGATGTAGAAAGGTAGGTAGGAGAGAGGCAGGGAGGTCAAGACGGCACAAGATATGAGAAAATATTAATGAGTGAATCCGAGAGCCAAATCCTACTGAGAGGAGGAGGAGGAGGAGAGAATGGATAAGCGAGAGCCTGGACAGGGATGGGAGGTCAGCAGTGCTCCAGGGCACTGCCCACCACCCGCCTTCCCGGGGCCCAGCAAACCTGCTTCATGGACAGTGAAGCACATTCCACTTTCCACAGTGGCCGCCAGCTCCTGGGAAGAGAGTGGTGGTGGAAAGTGGGTGTGTGTGCACATCTGGGGAGTAAGGCCATTGTGGGAAGGAAGCAACTTGTACATAGTAGTAATCACTACCATTTCACCGCTTACTGCGTGTTGGGCCTATGCTGTTTTTAACTGCACTATATTGTTGAATCTCTCCAAGAGCTTTAGGGTGCAAATACATCATCCCCATTAGCCCCATTTACAGATGAATAAACTGAGGCTCAGAGATGTTAAGTGATTTGTTCAAAGTCACACAGGGAGGAAGGGGCAAATAAAAGATTCCAGTGTGGGTCTCTCTGGCCCCAAAGTTAGAGGCCTGAATTTCTACCCTCCCGTCAGTCCTGGAGTCAGAGCGTATTTAGACCTGCAAAGGAGTGTAGGGAATACACTGCCCTCCTCAATTTACAGATGGAGAAACTGAGGCAAGGAAAGGGGATGGGGAGTGACTTGTCCACGCTCACAGAGCAAGTTTGTCAAGAGTCAAACTTGACAAGCTTGATCTTAGCCCGGTACTCCCTACCCTAAAACACTTCTTCCTTCAGCATACCCTCCTGGAGTCCAGGATGGGTTCTGATGTGGAAAGCAAAGGACCAAGAGTAAGAGAGCTCCTGGGAGTTCCGGTTAAGATGGCTGAGTAGAATGAGAATGCTCAGTGTGTAAGAAGGGAGATACAGTGGCAATATGGGAGCGGTTAAGTAAAAGCCCTATACTACTAGATCTGAATTGTTAAGTATCAGTATAAACTCATAAGACATTTATATTTAATGGGTGTATGTTATTCTATTGGGTTGTCAGAAAAGTCATGATGTATTTTTTCTATGTTTTTCATTGCAAAAATGAGTCATGACTTTTCCAGCAACCCAATGTATAGATAATGTAAATATAGATCATTATTCTATATCTGCCTGCTGAAAAAGGCTAGAAACAATGACCAATCCAGTAGCAGAGAATATGCCTAGCATGTAAGGGTTTTGAAATACTTTTTCCAACTAAAAGAAACGAGAGCAACTTGTCATACAAAATAGCAAGGAATCTATCCAAAGAAAAATTTAATAATAATAATTACCCACTTAGAATCTTGTCAAAAGGGATTAGAAACCATCCTGAAGTGGTTTTCTTTGGCCAAAGATGAAGCAATTTGAGTTTCAATAAGAATAATAATTACAGTGGATTATGAATTGAAACCTATTAGACATGTTAAAATCTATGAGTTTATAATGATATTTAAAGAACTGGCCATCTATGGAAGTATGTTAAGGAAACAATTATCTTACAAACTAATAAAGGGGAAAAAAAATCAAAAAAAGAGAGAGAGAGAATGAGTGTTCTTCAAGGCCAGGAGGAAGACAGACACAGGAAAATGTGGACTAGGAAGTGAGCCAGTCAAAATGTCCTGGGTGGGAATCATGGTGGGATCCCCTTGGTCAAAGGGGGCAGAAAGTGAAAACCCATCTGTTCATTCAATTGATCAGTCGGTCATTTATTCATTCAACAAACATGGGTTGGGGCCCACTCTACGCCAGGCCCCACTGAGGGTGCAAAGATAGCCAGACACAGACCCTGCCCTCAGGGAGCTTATAACCCAACTGTACAGTATATCTGGGACCCTTGGAGGGGTGTATGTATACATCAGAACTGGGGTCTCACAGGTCCTTGCTGTCCCTTGAGTGGGTGAAACAGGCAGCCCCCTGATTTCATCTCTACTGGGTGGCCTCATTAGGGGAGCAAAGGCATGAAGTAGCAGGGAGGGGGCGGGCGGGAGAGGCAGGGCACACCCTGAGCCCAGGGCTCCACGGAGAAGGCCTGAAGGTGGGAAACACCCAGGCATGCCCCGCTCCTTGAAGGAGGTTTTCTTTCCCAGTTTTTTCCTCTCTACACAACAGCAATTTAAGTTAATTAAATGTAACAATAAATGATCTCTCATCTGCCTAGAATAAATCTTGCACTGCACAGTCACTTTTGGGGAAAGCACAAACTCTTTGCCTTGAGGTGGGAACAGGTTGTGGCTGTCATAGAAAGAGGCTGAGAGGGGAGGAGATGGCGGGGCCGGATGTGGGGGAAGAGGGTGCTCGGGGCAAAAGTCCTGGGTGGTTAAAAAAGCTAAGAAAGGGCGTCTGGCATGGCTGTCCTTTGTCCCCAGTCTAGCTTTACCTCAACTAGTGAAAAGGCACCCCCTGAGGGCCCCAGCTCTGCTGGTGTGCAGCCTGCAATTCCAGCCCCCTCTGACCCCTCCACCTGGCACCTCTGTGTGGGGCAGAAACTGCACAATTGCATGTGGGCCCTGCCTCTCTTCATCCCATTGTTCGTAGCTTCAGATATCCTTGTATCCCCTGTAGGCACAGACAGGTTTCAAAGAATTGATTGCACATGTGTTTTCTTTCTGCAAACCATATCCTGGTTTTTACACGCAACGGGGAGCCAGGTTTTTAAAGCAATCTTGATTTATGACCCCTCCTCTTTCTCATATTTAGCTTTCTTTCTCTTGGCTTTCCTTAAACAGGCTACACCTTGCAAATCACAGATTTGATAAGGGGTTAATATTCAAAATATACAAGGAACTCATACAATTCAGCAGCAAAATCAAAACAAAACCCCAAATAATCCAATTAAAAATGGACAAAGGACCTGAATAGACATTTTTCCAAAGAAGATATTCAAATGGCCAACAGGTACATGGAAAGGTGCTCAACATTACTTACATCAGGGAAATGCAAAAACACAATGGGATATCACTTGTTAGAATGGTTATTATAAAAAATACAAGACATAACAAGTGTTGATGAGGATGTAGAGAAAAGGGAACCCTTGTGCACTGTTGGTGGGAACGTAAATTGGTGCAGCCGCTATGGAAGAGAGTATGGAGGTTCCTCCAAAACTTAAAAATAGAACTACCTTATGAGCCAGCAATTCCACTCTAGGTATATATCTGAAGGAAACAAAATGACTATATTGAAGAGCTATCTGCACCGCTATGTTCACCGCAGCGTTATTTGTGGTAGCCAAGTCACGGAAATAACCTAAGTGTCCATTGATGGATGAATGAATAAAGAAAATGTGGTGTATATATACCGTGGAATATTACCCCGCCATAAAAAAAAAATGAAATCATGCCATTCGTGACAACATGGATTGACCTTGAGGGCATTATGATAAGTGAAATAAATCAGACAGAGAAAGACAAATCCTGTACGATCTCTTATATGTGGAATCTAAACATCCGAACGCATAGGAACAGAACCAATTGGTGGTTGCCGGAGAAGGGGCAGGTGGGAGTGGGTAAAAGTGGTCAAAAGGTACAAACTTCCAGTTATAAGATGAACAAGTCCTGGGGATGTCATGTACAGCGTGATGACTGTAGTTATCAGTACTGTGTTGTATATTTGAAAGTCTCTAAGAGAGTAAATATTACTCCTTAAATGTAGTCACAGTCCAGTAAGAGGCTTGGTCACTGAATCTAATGGTTTAAGAAACAAAAGACAAAAAACAAAACAACCTTCCTTTTAAGCTGAAAGACCCCTTTCCATAGGAAAGCGTGCAGAGAAGGCAGAACGGGTCTGTGCGTGGGGGAGAGGGCCAGGGTCCTGCCTGCAGCCCCTCTCCTACCTGTGGGAAGCCTGCTGTGGCCCAACCCTCTGTGACTGAGGAAGATTCTGGGGCCCAGGGCAACCAAGTTGTGATAATAACCACATGGACACTTGTAGGGGACTTTGAATTTCAGAAAGCATCTCGCCCCTCGTTTTCCACCCCGGTGACCCACGTCCCTGGGATGCAGGTAAAGACCTCATTGCCCAGAAGGGCCAGTTGACGTCCACTAAAGTCACACAGTCAGTGGCAGGACTGGGCTCAGAACTCAGCAGAACGGGGAGGAATCTTGCTGAAGGATCCCTTTGGAATGATGCAGCTGTGGCTGTGTCAGAGGGCCAGCTTGCTGGGGCCTCTGGGGGTCTGCCAAGCTGAGCATGAGAGGTAGTTGTGACGGAGAGGGAGGGCAGGCCCCCTTCTCCTGGTCTTCATGTATGTGGTGGAGGCAGCCCCGAGCGCCTCGGGCCACCCCTCTTCTCCCTTCAGCGGCCTTTAAGAACCCTCCCTGAAAGGTCAATTACCAAATCATCCCATCAAAGGAAATTGCACTTCTGTGCCTTAAAGACCAAACTGAGCTTCAGCCATGTAGTTATTTATGGTCTCTAATAAGCGTTTTCTGGGTGTGATTAACCTTTATGCCAAAGTCACACTGGGATTTGGGATGGCAGCTTCAATTCCAGCAGTGCTCGGAGCTGGCCAGGGGGCGGGGGCGTGGGGCAGCAGCTGCAGCTGGCAGCTGACAGACTCAGGCCCTCCCACCGCCCGCTCCGGGGTGGGCTCCTGCACCTTTCCCTCTTGTGTGTCCATCTTCCCATGCCCTGTCCTGACCTAGGCCATCCTCCGTCTTTCATCCACAGACGGCCTGCTTACTGGGTCCTTGTCCCCACTCAACAGCCACAACGGTTCTGTGACCATGGGCACCTCAACTATAAAACCCCGATAAAATGGGGAGTATGAGACCCGCCCTGTCCGCAGAGCAGTGCCCCTTCGTGTCAGGTACCCACCGGGTCCTTGCACAGTCATTTTTATGTGATGCTGGAATTGAGCTGCAGCACACCCTTGGCCTTCTCAGATCTAACATTCAAGGTTTGGCTCTTTGGCGAGTGGAGGAGACATTTGTAGCTGAGGCTCTGGATTATTGGGGGCCCTGGTGCTGCCAGGCTGGTGTACAGAAGTGGGGTGTTAACTAGTGACTGAGCCTAGCGCTCCGCCAGCCTCAGACCCTCGGTGCCATTTTCGTGTTCTCTTCCAGCTGTTGGAAAATGGTAAACCTCACAAAGTCCTGAAACCTTGGTTTGTCAAAACATCATTCTGAAAGCTAGGGCTGCTGATGGAGGGGAGGAGCAGATGGAGGGACCCAAGAAAGTGGCAGTTGCTAAGTCAAAATCATGTTTAGTGTGCTTTAAGAGAGGATGACGTGTCTGAGAGCCCCAGGCCTCTGATGTGACCCTGTTCACCATGTGCTCCAACCATACTGGGGGAGGGGGGGCCTAGACCTCCCTGAGAAGTAAAGGACACCCTGCACCCTCCCCAGAGAAATGGTTGTCATTACACACAACTTCGGCATTTAATTACAGCGTTTCATGCCCCTCGCCTTTGTGTGGTTGTGGACCCCAAATTATGAACTCCTAGCTTTAGAAGGAAACAAATAGCATCCTTGATACTTTGGGGCCTGTTCCTACAGTGCAATAATTGCCTGTTGATGAAGCTGGAAAACCATAGTGAATGTGGAATAGGGGATCAATATGTGGGAGGAAATACACAGGAAAACTCCGGACTTTTCATGAAATGTGATTCAGGAATAAGCCAGATGTCTTTACAAGCCCTTCCGTGGAGCAAGAGATGGCATAGGCACAGAGTCTGTAAAGGGCTGACCTTTCCTGAGAGGAAAGGTTGGTTCGGGAATATTAAAAAGCCTTTTTCTTTGCATAATGCAAAGCAGGGCCCTCTCTTGGTGGAAAATGACTTTGTGAACCATCACATCCAAGGAGACATAAGGGTCACGGTGACAGGCAGCAAGCCAAGGACAGGTTAGCCCTTTGCCGTGTAGCATTTGGTTTGGTTTCATGATGAATCTGGATTTGCTGTGCTCCTCTGTAAACCCAGGACGTTAAGATACGATGCTAAGACATCCTGGCTGGTGTACTCATCATCTAATTAGAATCCTGGGGTGTAAGTGCTTTATACTGAGGTTGTTTCACGCATCTGGGGCTAGTCTGGGGTCTCTGTTTGCAAGCATCATGAGCACCAGGGTCCAGCGCAGGTACAGAGGGGACATGGCACCCACTGATGGGGTGACTGAGTTGCTTTGCTTTGAAGGGTTGGGAAAGGTGCCGCCAAGGGAAGGGGCCATGGAACCGGCTTTTGAGGACTGGAGAATTCACCAGGTGAAGGGTGGGCCAGGATGAGGAAGGGCAAAGAACTGCAAAGCTACAGGTGTGTGGACACCAGCAGGATCAGATGTCCTGGGGAATGTGCTAAGCAATTCAGTGGGAATAGAAGTAGGTGTGCCTTCAAGGGGGCTCTAAGACCGAAGCACAAAGCACAGCTTCAGGATCAGAAAGATAATGGTGGAAAGTCAGGCAGTGGGGCTGATATTTTGGAATAAGGTATTTCCAGTTTAATTTGCCTGTTGCTGAGCTGGCTCTTGGAGCCCCCTTTCCATTCTGTGTGTGTGTGTGTGTGTGTGTGTGTGTGTGTGTGTGTGTGTGTGTGTTGGAAGGTGGCACAGATAGGGTGGGGTGACAAACTGGGGGCAGGGATTCCTAGTCCTCTTCTAGAAGGAACCTCTGGCTATCCCAGCTGAGAGCTCCTCTCTGGAGCCCGTGCAGAGCTGGGTCCCTGCTGACTGCTGAGCTGAGCAGTGTAGGTCTGTCCACCAGGACACTGCTCTCTGCTTAACTAGCCAAAGCCACTGTCTGGTCTGGTGGCTTCTTCCTGTCTCCACTTCTGCATTTTCATTTGGAAAATAGGGTAAAGATATTTTGCCATCTCTTTGGGGACTGTGAGGTTTAATTACTGATTAATAAAGTGTTGGAAGTTCCTTGGGGCCAGAGCGTTGAATGGGTTTGTTCTAATCACTCCCGAGTCTCAGGAACAAGTTAGCTAATCCCAGTGCTGTCTGCTGAGCGTCCTGAGTGCTGGGCACAGTATGCGGGTGCAGGGCTGGGGGTGTGCTTGAGAGGCCCCTATGATGTGACAGAAGGAGTGTGCCAGCGAGTTAATAGTCAACAAGCCCACTAAAGACTCAGGCAGGGGCACTGAGAGGACAATGTGTGTGATCATCGGGGTCAAGGGGACTTTCTGAAGGAGATGGGGGTGGGACAGGCTTTGACTAGGAGTGGGAAGCACTCCATCACACCTTGAAATGTAGGGTGGGAGAGAGGGGAGTAGAGCAGATGACAGGACTGGGAAGGAGGAGGTACCAGGGATGGGTGGCACTGTTGGGGGGCGTGATGGGGGCAGGGTAGGATAGGACATTCGGAACAGGTGAGCACAGAAGCCTTGCCTCTGGAAAAGGGCAGTCAGCTTGCTTCTAAGAACTGGGGAAAGTTCTGAGGTCCAGAAGGGGTGAGTGGGGAAGAGTTCGGGGGGGAAAGGAGGATGTACAGCCATGGGGAGGGGTGGGATGGGGCGGGTGGAGTCCAGCTTGAGAAGAAGGCACACGAGCAGACATGAGCAGGGCAGGACCAGGACTAGGGTGAGGCGAGCGAGGCATTCTCCGCAAGGGCAAAATTTAAGGCGGTGCCCCAAATCTCTGTAATCAAGATGAATCATATATACATATTTAAATTGGGGAATTGGGGAATGGGAACGGCGCTGGGGAATTGGGGGAAGGGGAACAGACAAGTTGCTGTCCTTTTGTTCTTCAGTCTAGTTGTGGAGGACGTTGCTTCACTGGCCCAAGTTGGCACCATCATTGCGCTCTTCCCGGGCAAGGCAGATCAGTCACCGGCTTCTGGACGGCTGCTCACTGCGGCTGCTGGCCGCTCACGCTGGCTGCTGGCCGCTCACGCTGGCTGCTGGCTACACACGGTAGCCCATGGCAACCCACTGCAGCAGGGGCTGCAGCCTACGCTGTCGCAGGCAACTCACGGCAGCCCAGCTCCAGGTTGAGCTGTTGTTCAGCATCTTAGCTGTGGAGGGCAGTGTCACTGGCCCTCATATGTGGGATCCGAACCGGGGCCCTCTGGCGTCCCAAGCCAGTTCTTAACCATCGCGCCACTCGGCCGGCCCAAGATAAATCATATTTTAATATTATTACTGATTTTTTTCTTTTCCCCCAAGCTCCAATATGGCCCAGCATTGTTATTGATCTTATCTGTTTTAAAAAGGTTTTTGCTATCTTGTTCATCATGGATTTTTTTACATTAATTTAGAATTTTTTTAAATTGCATTAAAATATTATGTATCTTGACTATTAAATTTTTTTAGTGTCCCCCTTAAATTTTGCACCTAAGGTGAGTGCCTCACTCTCCTCACCCTATTCCCAGCCTGCGAGTGGGGGCTGCGCAGGATGGCTGTGGGCTGCCAGACACTACCCTGGCTCTAGTCTAAACTAGCATCTTGTTCAGTGGGACCTGGCAAGCCCCTCCCTCTCCCCTGACCTCATTTTCCTGCTGTGAGATAGCTAAGACGGCTTCCACATCTGTGCACGCCCGTGCGTGTGCGTGTGCGTGTGCATGTGCGTGTGTGTGTGTGTGTGTGTGTGTGTGTGAAGTTCTGCAGTGGGCTGTGCAGACTGTGTGAAAATGGGCTGGGACTGGGACACCATGGCCAGGGGGCCCAGGAGAGGGTCCCAGGGAGGGGACCCCAGGAAGAAAGAGCAGGGGAGCAGGGGTGGTGATGTGGAGACAACCTCCTATGAGGCTCACCATCCCAGGAGCCAGGTCAGGCGAGCAGAGCTCTGCTGGTCCTCGGGCGCCCTGTCCTGACAACTGGCGGAAGGAGCTGGTTACAAAACCTCCCTACCCCCAGCCCTCCCCCCCCCCGCTGTGCTTCTTATCCCCTCACAAAGCAAATCCCAGGGGAACAACCACCTCGCCTCCAACCAATGACTAAATAAAAAATCATCAAGTTCAAATCCATCAACATGACCTATTGAATGCCAGTTGTAGGCCTGAGACACGAGGTATAGTTCATTGCTGCATTCAGCAGAGTTGAGTGCAATGAACAAAACAAAATTTCTGCCCTCGTGGAGCATGCTGTGCTGATCCCAAAGGATTTCTACATAGAGGGCATCGTGAAAGCCTGGGAGGGGGTACTGGAATACCTGTCTTTACAGGAGCGGAAACAGGCACAGAGAGGGCAAGTAACTTGCCCATGGCAACACAGTGAAAAACAGGCAGGATGCCAGGTCTCTTTTGGCTCTAAATCCTTGGGAGGGTAGTGACCTCAGGGGAAGGGACACAATGATTGTGTGGGGGTGTTAGTTGAAGAAGGGGCAGTCCTCTAGGTGTGGACTTTCCTCCTAAGTGGGCTGAAATTCTGGAATCAGCGTGACACAGAGCCCCTGGGGGAGGTAAGGGGCAAAGATTCTCCCTGGAATTGGGCAGCCATCTTTCCAGACACGGTATCCCTTCACCTGTCTGGGCCCCAGTCTCCTCATCTGTAGAAAGGGACAGCCACACCAGCTCCAGGGAGAATTAAGTGCCATTGCAGATATAAAACAGCTTGATAAATGGTGAGGCACAGTTTGCAGGGACTGGTAATTAGCTGGGCTGGGATGAGGGCCCAGGAAGCAGCTCATTGAACAAGAGGCCAGGAGAGCCTGCCGCTTGGGAGAGAGGGAGGAAAGCCCACTAATGAGGATCTGTGAGCCCATGGTGCTCAGGGCACTGGGCCATGCTTGGGATCCCATGGGGGTGGAGGCGGCTTCCTTAGGCAGATTGTTTATTTGGGGGCCTTCCTCCTCGCTGGGGACTCCCAGCCCTCGGGGAGAAAACTCCCCTCTCTCCTGGGAACCTGGGCCCCTGCTCTTACTGGACTCCCTTCCAGGCCTCTCTGAGAACAGGGCAGCTCCAGACCTTCAGGGTGGAGATGATGTGGCGGAGGAGGGCATGGGGGCTGGGGGTGGGGACGGGTGTCTGGGAAGAGACATATATGAGGGGGAGGACAGGGGAGGCAAGACGCTGCAGGCCAGCCTGCTGATGGCACAGTCTAACCGTGTCCCTTGCCGCCCTGTGCCCACAGGCCCTTCTCCTCCTGGGGCTGAGTCCCATCTCCACCTCCCTTCAGGACCAGCATTGTGAGAGCCTGTACCTGGTCAGCAACATCTCTGGTGAGTGCCCCCACCCTGCTCCTGCCAGCGTCTGGGTCACCACAGCCCTGTCACCTACCACAGCCCTACCACCTGCCCCTACCAGGTCTCCCAGGGCCCACACACAGCGCCATGAATATTCCTAAGGCAGGAAAAGCAGACAGATTGCCTCTCGAGGGCCCAAGCAATTCATCATCTCTCCACAGAGGGAGTGCAGTGCTGTGTTGAGGAGGTTCCTGAAATCGTGGTGGGAAGGAGAGTCATGATTAGGCGACAGCATCTGCCATGGGCCTAGGAGGGGCAAGTGGCAAGCGTCCTGAGTAGGTATCTCCCCTGCTGTGGGGTGGGCAACAGGAGAAGTGGCCCCAGCCCTTGCTGCTGTGAGAATCAACGGGGATGGGTGGAGGGGGGTGCTGAGCTGTGGCTCAGGCATCCTGAGGAGAAAGGCTGCTGTTTTGTGCTATTAAAATGCCCGAAGCATAATGCTTAGAGGGCTAACGATGTGCCAGGTGCTGCGGCAGCTACCTGAGCTATAGTAATCCAGTTTTCACAGTGACCTTCTGAGATAGGTGCTGTAACCCTCATTTTACAGACAGGGAAACTGAGGCACAGAGGAAAACTAGGAATTGCCAGAGCCAAGATTTCAGCCCAGGCAGCCTGGCTTCTGAATATTCTCTTCAGCCCCATGCTTGACACCACCTCAGTGAAAATACTGCAGAACTGCAAATATGACTAATACTTGCATAACTTCACCATTTTTTTTTACAGAGTGCTTTTGAATAGTTATCTTATTTCACACTCACAAGAGTTTAAGATCCATTTGTACAGATGAGGAAATTGAGGCACAGGAGAGTTACATGGGGGAATTATGTCTTTGACTCTCAAGGTCATGCCTTTTGTAACTTTGTGTGTGGTCCCTGAGCCCTCTTCCTGGCCCCTTTCACCAGGGTCCCGGGGGATGCTGCTGCCAGCCAGGTGGGAGGACCCCTGTACCTGAGAGCCTTAGGGAGTCTCGTTCTTAGGTGATTCATTTTCCTCTTCAGGTCTCTCCTTGATTCAACCCAGTTTATTAACTGAGCATCTACTATGTGCCAGGCCTCATGCAAGGCACTGTGGGAGCAAAGAGGGGCTTACAGTCTGGTCCAGGAGTCAAGTCCACAGACATGTACTCGTACTATCAGGCAGAATGCAAGGCGCGTGCTGGTGGAGAAGCGGACCCAGTGTGCTAGCAGGGAGGCCAGGCATCTGTTTCTGAAGCTGGGCCTGCAGGGAGAGGAGGCTTCCACAACCCAGAGGCGCTGCCTCTGGCCTGCTGTCTTCACTGGGGAGGTCCTGGGGTTTGGGGGATGAGCGCTGGACTTGGAGATGACCGACTGGGTTCCCATGCCCTCGGTGATGCTCCGTCTTATCCTGGCTGGAGGCAGGGTACACTGGTAGCCACAGGGAAGGGCATGCCCTTGACCCCCTTGAGCCTCACTTTGCCCTATTGTCAAGTTGTGGGGATGGCACCTGTCTCGAGAATCCTTTATGATTAAATGCACCCAGTCTTGTGGTAATATTCCACAAACTGTAGAGTGCCACACCAATACTGAGTATTACTTACTATTGTTGGTAACAGCTGCAGGCTTTTAAAAGTACTTAACCCTATAGCTGAGATGAGGGGAAGGCACTTGCCATGAATTGCTCACTACAGTGGAGGTGGCAGGGAGGTTAGATCAGGGGTGGTATGAATCCAGGAAGCCTTCCTGAAGGAGGAGGTTTCAAAATGAGTCTCCAAGAGACTCTGAGCATGGACCAGCAGAGAAGACTCAATGCTCTGAGCCAAAGCTAGGGTTGACTGAGGTCCATCAGGTGGACTTAGTGAAAGGCCAGGGCAGGGGTGAGGAGGAAGGAGCAGTAAGTCTGGGGAGGGAGGTACTGGGAGCCTATAACATCCCGCTGCAAAGTTGGCTAAGCTGGGCCATGGGGAACTGGGAAATTCTTGAGCAAGAGTCTGGAGTGCTAGTGGAGAGAGACTGAGAGGGAGAACTGAAGGGGCTGGGCCTGAGATGAAAGGCCCTGCCTAAAGCCCCCACCCCTGCACTGGAGCAAGGTCAGTCTCTATTAACTTCCTCATTGTGCTTGGGAGGAGTGACATCCCTGATTCCTCTCAGGTGTAACCTGTCCTTGGAGGCAACAGGGCATGATGAATGTCATTCATTTCCCGATGATTTGTACTCTGTGCCCCTATCCCCAGCCTGGCCCAGCCTGCCTGGTTTCATGGCACACAATCCATCAACCTTCACAATGGCCTCTGATAACACACTATTTGTCTTCTGACTCTGAGACCTACCCAGACCAATGGGCACTCGTAGAGACAGATGGTGAGGGTGGGTTGGAGGGACCAGGACAGATGGATGGGCGTCTAGCTGGGGCAGCTGGCACTGAGCCACGGCCTTTGGGGGGTTTCTTACATGCCAGGAGCAGGGAGAAGGTGGGTCCCTAGGGCCATCACCTGGCAGATCACAGACTTGGCAACTCATAAAATCATGTTATGAGTGTGATAATGCCAGAAAGTAATAGAATTGTTGACTAATGACATCAGAGACAAATGGAATCATATTGTGGACAGGGACCCAGGGTCATCAGTTCCTATCCCCTGTCTTAAGATAGTAAATGATAATAATAATTAATGATAGCTAATATTTATTTAGTGCCCACTAAGTATAGACACCATTCTAAGTGCTTTTCTCTCATTCAATCATCACAGTATAGTCAGAAAGTATTTTTATCCCTAATTTACAGGAGAGAAACCTAAGGTTCAGAGAGGTTAAATAACTTGCCCAAGCACAAACAGATACTAAGCAGTGATTCCAAGATTTGAAGCAAGTAGGCCTGATTCCAGACTTTTCCACCACCACTTTATGTGGCTGCCCAGAGAGCTGTGGTGCCCAGGTGTCACGTCCCGCACGACAAGGGCAATGAGAGAACGAGAGGGGGTGGCGAAGGGTTAAGAAAGAAAAGAAACAGCAGCCAAGAGTTAAATGAGAGCGGGGCCAAGGGTCTCCAGCCTCACAGGACTGAGAGCCCCCAATTGGGCCAACACACAGCTTTTATTTCTTCACATACCCGGAAGTAGCCTTGTTCTCTCCACAGTCTGTGAGTCTCATTTCTGAGAACTTGCTCATGACAGATTACTCATGCCTGCAAGCTGCTATTACCGAAAGTCTGCCGAATGACCAGACAAATGCTCTGCCTTCACACACCCATGTGCATATGACCCCAGGGAGATAAGATTATTATGCTGAGGACAGGACAGATACTATCACATCATTAGGTCACTTCCCAAGCGGGTTGCAGGAAGGAATGTAGCTACAGAGGTAGAAGACCTCAGTCTCTTTGGGGGCGGGTGAGGACCTATGCCCACCTCCATCAGCCCCGAGATTTCTCCTGATGGCCCCCATGTGACTGTGCCTGTCTTAGGTTGTTCCTTCCTCGAGGAATCTTACCCGTCATTGGCTCACAGCCTTCTTTGGGGGCCAAACAGGGAGACACAAGGTGTATGAGCAGTGTCCTCAAAAGGGTCAGTTTATGGGTACGCACGGGGGGACAGACGGCTGGACAGCTGCGTGGCAACACCCGGGGCCCAGCATAGTCAGTTATCCCGGGGTGCATAGTCACCCCTGCAGTTCCCCATACCCATATTGGGTTTGCACATGGCCCCTAATGTTTCTCCAGACCTACTATATGCCTGGCACTGTGCTAGGTGTTGGGAGTGCAAAGATGAAGAGCCCATAGACCCACAGGACAGGAGGCCCACCCACTTGTCCTGTCAAATCACACACCCTTCCCATCCAAGTACTAATCAGGCCCGACCCTGCTTAGCTTCCGAGATCAGAGGAGATCAGGCGCATATCCTACAAAGGCATTCTCTTGTGTGCCCAGCCAAAGAAAAGGCAGCTCAACCATAAGGTGGCCAAGCAAAGAGTAGGACTCTCTGCTTGCCCTCTGCCACCCTCTCCATGCCAGGTGACACAGGCAGAGCCCCTGCCCATTCATCCCAGCAGCACCTTCCTCTGAATGGGCAAGCGCGTGTGTTTCATAAGCTGCCTTTGGGCCATCTGGCTGCTCCCCCTCAGGACAGCCTTGGCTGAGTCCTTCTGCTGGGCTGAAACCAAACAGGAGGATGGGCTTCCCAGCCTCAGGGCTGCTGCCAAGTGCCTGCCTACTTTGGTTTATTCAGAAACCCCTGATGAGAGACCTAACTGGGACAAGAGCCTGTCCCTCTGAAGTTATCTCCCATGGAAGGATCTGCTGAGCACATTTGGACACTGAGACTGATGGAAGGGAACTGTGTAACTTACTTGGGGGAAGAAACCAGTGTCCAGTCATGCACATGCATCAAATAGGCCACCTTCACAGGGCTCTAATCTGTTCATTAAAGCAGGCCCCTCACGTGATTCTGACTCTGCAGGTGTTTTTCAGAGGCAGGTGGGAGCCCTCCATGCTACGCCTTCTCTTCCCTTCATGTGCAGGTGTTTGGGGCAATTGGAATGTGGGCCCCTTGTATCTGCTCTGTGCACGTGGGGGGAAGGAGGAAGATACAGGACCAGTCTTATGCATTATTTTAGTCCACTTCACTCCACACCTCCCCAAAAGACCCTGAAGGGACCTAGCTGCCCCATGAAGGAGGGGGTAAGCCACCAAGTGACAGAAATGTCAACACCTCAGACACACCAAGCACACACATGCCTCAGGGCCTTTGTACTTGGGGTTCCCTCTGCCTAGAACACTCTACCCCAGGTGTGCACCTGGCTCCCTCCCTCACTTCCCTTAGGTCTCTGCTTAAATGTGAGTACTTTAGAGACCACCAATTAAAATAGCACCCCCGTCAGTCAGTCTTTATCTCCTTACTCTGCTTATTTCTTTTCTATAGCGTTTCTCACTGGTTAATAGATATGCCTGTCTGTTTGTTTACTGCCACCCCCCCATCACTGAGGGCAGGGCATTTATTTTATTTATTAGTGTATCCTAGAAAATTTCTTAGGTGGCCCTTAAAAACTCCAGTAAAGAGCAGTCAGTAGTATTCCTCCCCATCCATAACTTACTTGACCAGGAGGGACGCTGTGGGATAGGAAGCTGTGGGGAGGAGTTCGCTCCTAATAGTAGCTGGGGGCTGGTAGATTGGCTTGGCTATTTGCAAGGCTAACTTACTCTGGTCCAAGCTGCCACTCACCCTAGATCTATAATATCCAGGTGGGAAAATAACCGCCAGGGGTGCAGGAGAGTTTGGACGTTTGTAGGAGTGGGAACTAGAGGGGACATTGGCCCAAGAATCACAGCCCAACTGCCCTGACCTCGAGGTCCTTAACAGCCCCCAAGTTGAGTGACACACAGACTTCTTTCCCTTCCCAGTTCCCTGAACTTCGGGAATTTTTTATTTATTTTCTGTACCTCTTTCTCCTGGCGTTCTGTCTGCTCCACCCTGTTTTAGTTTCAGTTTTTTGTCTCTTTTATTTCCTTTCTCTCCCCATTTCTTCTTGCCCATTTGCCCCGCCTCCCTCCCCCTCCCCCCCTTCTCAAAGAGTGGTTGAGTAGATTGAATGAGTGGCATGAATTTCATAATCTAAAATGCCCTTCACAACTCCTGGTATAGAGTAGTATTCAACAAATGTTAGTTCCCTCCACCCCCCAAGTCCTATACACCCTTCTGGAAGCCCAGCCTGTAGGATCCCCGGTGTCTGCTGCATGGTGGGTTGCAATCCTGGGCGAGAGCTGCCAACCGCCACAGAAGTGGGCACATGGCCGGAAGCTCTACTAGGCAATAGGGTAGGGGAGTCCAGTGGGCAGCGCCCGATTGACTGGAAGACCGTTCCTGAGGCCCCCAGTCCTGCTGCCTCCTCCCTTCCCTAGATCTCTGGGCCCCTTCTCCTCTTCCTCCACCTTCCTTTACTCCTCTTTTCCTTCCCTGCCTCTCGCTGCTCAGCCAATCCCTAAAACCACACAGCCAAACCCTTATTGAACTTCCTAGCTGTCATTTCCAAGTATGAGCATGTCTGTCCGCTGCTCATGATTGGCCACGCCCTGCCTGACTCCACCCCTCCCTCGGACCCCGCCCACCCAGCTCCCCTTTTAGGCCTTCACCTGTTATTAAGGACTGAGGGGGAGCGGGGGAACTTCCGTCCCCTGACTCCTTTCATTTGGTTTCTGGTCTTCCTTCTTGCAGCCTCTTTCTCCCTTTCTTCCGGTCTCTCACTCACACTTTCATTCCCTCCAGGATTTTCTGGGCTTTTAACGTAAAAGTTACCTCCACTGCAGTGTTCCCCTGTACCCCCTCCACACATCCTTGGGGTGGGGAGGGAGAGAGGCATGGAAACATGGAGGAACCCAGGGTGCTGAAATGGGTGCAACCAAATGCTATGAGGGCCAGTTACCCAGGCTGGGGCCAGCTGGGGTGCAGTGGATAGAGCCCTGGGCAGGCATCAAAAGACCAGCTTTCAAAACCCACTTTGGGGCTGCCCAAGTGGCGTGTTAGTTAAGAGTTGGCTTGGGACGCCAGCTCTGAGCAGCAGGGCCCCGGTTCAGATCCCACATGAGGGCCAGTGACACTGTGCCCTCTACAGCTAAGATGGTGAACAACAGCTCGACCAGAAGCTGGGCTGCTGTGAGTCGCCAGCAACGGTGTAGGCTGCAGTGGGGCTGGCTGGCAGCTGGCGTGTGCTTTCGTGAGCTGCCATGTGCCGCTGTGAGTGGCCATCCAATGGCCGGTGTGCTACTGCCTCATCCAGAAAGAGTGCACTGATAATACCAACATGAGCCAGTGAAGCGAGGTCCTCCACAACTAGACTGAAGACCAAAAGGACAGCAGCTTGTCTGTTCCCCTCCCCCAATTTCCCAATAAAATCTTTTAAAAAAAAAACAAAAAAAATTCCCACTTCGCTTTTTAATGTCTGCGTGTCTTTGGATAAACAATTTGACTGCTCGGGCCTCGGTCTCCTTATCTATAAAACGGGGAGCATTAGCACCCATGTTGGCAGGTGGTGTGAGATCCACAGTAGGTGCTATGGAACCCTAATACGTACCACAGTCTAAGGGCAAATAGGGTTGCCCTGCCCACTCCCATCCCCAAACCTAGACCAGCTGTGGGAGGTGTCAGAGCACTAGGCATTGGCTGGTGCCTGTTCCTTGAGGCCAGGAGAGCCATCTGCTCAGTGGCCAGTCCCCGCCTTGGCTCTGGCCTGTTCCTGGCTGTGGCTGGTGCCCAGTCCTGCCCTGCCCTCTGTTCTTTGTGGAAGGGGCTCTGGGGAACTGTCCAAGGCAAGAAAGAGAAGAAAGAAAGGAGGAAGAGCAGAAGCTACACTGACTGAAGGTGTGTTAGGCAAGTGCCAGGTGCAGCCACATGTGCGTGATATCCCATTTAATCTGCCCATCACTGGGTACTATGAATGAATGAGTGAATGAATGAACCGTCTACCAAGGAAGGTATGATGGTGTCTTTAAATCAGTTGGTATATATAAAGCACCTGGCATGTGCCTGGCACACAGTCAGCTCTCAGTAAATGCTGCTTCCTTCCCTGCTGCCTCCTCAACTGTCCCCGCTCCCTTTTTTGGCATGAAATGTGGTGTAATAGAAAAAGCACTCAATATCGAGTCATCTGGTTATGAGTCCTGGTTCTTTCACTCATTGACTCATGACCTTGGGCAACCTACTTAACTTCCCTGGGCCTCAGTTTTCTCATCTGTAAAAAGGGAATAATGACATTGCAGGGTGGATGTGGAGCAAATGAAATATATGAAGAAGGGCTTTGAAAAATCAGAGTATATTATAGTTCATAGTATTACCTCTCCCTCCCCATGGCCACACGCCTCCAGCTTCCCCCGTCCTCCGGGCTCAGCACTATCGGCACGACCCATGACAGATTAAAATCTCAACTTGCTTTCCTCACTCCTCTACCCCCACCATCACTCTGTAATACCATTCACGGATGCTGTACTGTGGGACAGCACCAGGGTTTGGCCCACCCCTGCTGCCTGGCCTGCCGTCTCCTTGTACCCAATAAGCCCCAGTCCAGATTTCTTTCTCTTTCAATTAAACCACTTGGCCTCAAGGCCTCTGCCCCTTGAGCCCTGATTTGCACGAACGCCCTGTGAATAGCTTTGATTAGAAAGAAAAACTAGCATTTAGAACAAGTGCTGGTCAGCACTGCCCTGCACCCAGCAGAGAAAAGATGCCAATCTAACCCAGTGCTGTCTCCTGAGAGACTCAGGGCAGGCTGAGCTGGGGAGAAGATGGCAGGCAGGCCCCAGCCAAGGCTTGGCCGCTGCTGATGCCCAGCCCTGAAGAGGCTGCCCCCACATTGGTTCATGGCTCTCCCTGGCCTGTCTGTGCATTCTTGTGCCAGTCCTAGGTTATTAACCCCTTCCTGTCGTGCTGGACACATTGGGTCTTGATAGGACTGGTGTGCCAGCCTTATTATGCAGGAGAAGGGCATCAAAAGGCACAGAAAAAAGGGGCAGCTTCAGGAGGGGTGCCAGGACTGTCCTCAGCCTAGCACCCACCCATTGGAGACCAAAAGCCCCCCTACCCTCCAGAAGAATTACTGCGGCTTCAACTCTGCCCCAACACACACATAAACTACACTTCAAAAAGCTCTTTAATTAAGGGTAAATATTTGGAGGGGAACTTTGACATCTTTTTTCTAATTCAGCTGTTTACATCCCAATTTTTACATAGCTGTTTACATAGACCAATTTTTTCATTTAATTCCATAGTCTCTATGAACACGTAAAGCTTCCATGAACCGAGATTAAGAATTTCTGATCAGATCCAACCACTTCATTTTATTATAAAGACACTAAGGCCCAGAGAGGGCAAGTGACTTGCCTATGGTCACACAGCAAATTAGTAGCACAGCTCAGTTTGAAGCCAGGGTTCTAGACTCTGGTTCAGTGTCCTTTCTATTCCCCCAGATGGTGTCTCCCTCCACTTTCTCCCCATGGTCTCCTCAGGAATCCTCTCCTAGGGCATAGCACAGACCAGGGCAAACTGTATGTTCAGTAAATGGTCATCAGGCCAGCTGGAAGTCGGCCAGCTTCATTTAGCTGGTTTTTCCCTGCAAGGCCAGAGCAGATGTGGTATGGTTCCAAAGACAAGTGAGGGGGGCTGGGTCAGGGGTCGGCTGGGTCTGTTCCAAGCTGTGGAATCTGAGAGCCCCAGTCTGCACCAAGTGATGAGCCAAGAGAAGTGTCCTGAGGCTACAGAGCAGGGGACCTGGAGCATGTCCAGCTTTCCTCTAAATGCCAACCAGGGCCTCAGCTTTTAACACCACCTCCTAATGTTTTTGCTCCTCCTCTGCTCTAGAACCCACTCTGGCTCCCTAGTGCCATAGCATCAAATTCAGATTCCTTCCCCTGGTGTCTCCTCTGCACAGGAGGAGCTCATCTCTTCAGTGGGGTCATTGTTCCTGTCCTATCCCTGATTGGTGTGCGAGTCTGGGCCAGTGGGGAGGTGGGGCAGACACTGGAGTGGGGATCTTGCTCAGCCTCACCAGCTGTCTCTGCCCCCAGGACTGCAGTGCAATGCATCCGTGGATCTCATTGGCACCTGCTGGCCGCGGAGCCCCGCAGGGCAGCTGGTGGCTCGACCCTGCCCTGCCTTTTTCTACGGTGTCCGCTACAACACCACAAGTAAGGGAGCATTGGAGGGCAGATCATCTGCTGGGAGGGGGGCAGGATGGGGAGAGCTTGGGACTTGTTGGAGGTAGGGGAACTAATTTAATGACAATAGCAATACCTCTCGTGGGTACAGCCACCATTTACCAAAGGCCAGTTTTGCTCTGCCGGGCACCCTGCTCATACTGCCAATTCTCCCATTACCCCGGGAAATTATATAACCAAGACCCCTGAGGCTCAGAGAGGTTAAGGAACTTGCCCAAGGTCACCAGCTGGTAAGAGATAGAGCTGGACTTGTATCCAGGTGTGTCTGACACTTTCTTCTGTAGTTAACAGATTGAGTTAGTCAGCTTGAGCCTCCAACAACCCCATGAGGAGGGCAGGAACCATCAGAATAGCTCCAACCTTGGGATGAGAACCCTGAGCTCAGACATATGACAAAGACTGTTCAGGGCCCTCCAGCCAGGAAGTGAGGAACGCAGTTCCCACTCCACAGCCAGGGGGCGTGGTCTCGCACGCAGGCCCACAGGTGGGGTGGGGATGGGGAAGGACAGACCCGGGGTATGTTCAGATACTTGATCCCCGTGTAAACACCTCACTCCCCTGAGGCGCTGAGCCTCCACCTCCAAGCTTTGCAGCTCCTTGCTATGCCACCTGTCACCGTCAGAATTAATTTGCTCTCTCCTGTCAATAAGTCACAGCTCCTGTTTATCAAGAGAGCAACAGCTGCAGGCCAGAGGCCCTGACCTGTCTGAGAGGAGGGTGGGGGTCCTAGATGGGCCTTTAGGGTCTGGCGGGCTTGAGCTCAGAGCACCAAGAGGGTACAAAGGGTGACCACAGACACCAAGTGGTTTACTCCAAGACCTGCTGTGTGACCTTTAGAACATTTTTTTTTTTTTTTTTTACCTCTTATGGCCCTCTGGCCCCTATCTGAGGATGGAGAGGCTGGATGCTTTGGCTTCTAAGACTTTGTCCATCTCAAAACTCCCAAGTTCCTTCTCCTGTCCCTCTCTCCTTTACCAGCTGGACCACGTGGGTTAGGGTGGGGGGCTGCAGCCAAGGAGGGTGGGAGGGCCCTGGGGAGGCATTGGGACTGGGCAGGAGGCAGGGACAGCCAGAGCACACAGCTTCATGTGTCTGCAACCACAGCTTGGAACCCGCAGAAGGAAAAGAAAGACTAAGGGGAGCGGGGAGGATATTCAGGCAGAAGGAAGGGCAGAAGGGCCGAAGAGGAAAGCTTGGGGTGCACAGCTGACTGGCCTCCAATTTAATAGGTCCATCTTACAATTAGAAAATGAAGGCAGAGAAGTGAGAACTGCCCAAGGTCACAAAGCTTGGAGGCAGGGCCAAACTGGGAGTCGGAGCTCTCCTGCAGCTCCACTCACAGTGCTGGGTGCCTAGAGGGGGCGGCAGCGTTGGGCTGGTGCATGACAGGGGGGTTTCCAGGAGGAGGCCCCTCTCCCTCTCAGGCACCAGGTCCTGTCAATTCCACCTCCAAAGTGATTCTCATGTCTAACCTTACCTGCCCTCCATCCCCAGTGCCACTACCCCTGTCCAAGTTCCCCTCTCTCTAACCCTTATTTCACATGTGACCCTGTCACACCCTTGCTTGGAGTCAACCCTTCCATGGCTCCCTATCAAGTCCAACTCCTGAGTGGGGCCAGCTGGGCTCTCTGTGGCTGCAGCCCTGCCTGCCTTTATAGCCAGCCCTGAACACTCCCTACGAGCTCCCTCCACTTACGTCTCCAAGGGTGACTTGACATGCCCCAAAGTAAATGTTTTCAGACCTTAGTGCCTGGATATGTGCTACTTGATTTGCCAGCCCTGCCTCAAGTGGAAGCCAGGCTCCTTCTGTAGCTGGCTAAGGAGCCCTCAGCACTGGCCCTCTCTGGGCCTCGGTTGCTCCACCTGCTGGGTGGGTGGGAGGTTTGGGTGGGGTGCTCTCTTGGCTCCCTCGCTCTTCCGTCTGTGATCCCAGGAGAGGAGCTGGGTGGAGACAGTCCCTAGCTGTGGAGGCAGGGCTGACAGATCCCCCTTTCCAGGTGCCCCAGTGCCAGGACGGTGAGGAACATGCCCATGCAATCAGTAGCGCGTGAGAACCCAGAGCTGTACCTAATCATTAAGCACTAATTAATTCATTTACTGACGAGGTGCTGCTGGGACTTCCAGGCCTTCCCCTTAATGCCCTCCCTCCGGCTGCATCTGATCTTCAAACGGATGGGAAGCATTTCCAAAAATATCCATTTTTCCCGTGATTCTCCGGGAAGACTGCTCAGCTCAGCAATCAAAGACAAGGAGGTCGCATCCTCCCTGGCAACGACTCCCTGCTTGGGTCTGTTTTCTTCCGGGGTCACCTCCTGCCTCCCCCACCAAAGCCTGCCCCGCCTGCATGACCCAGCCTGGCAGGGGCTCCAGGCTCCAACCCACATGTAGGGTGTGAAAAGGGGGGCTTGAGCCAAGAGGGTGCCTCCAGTTATCCCCACCAGTATCCCCTTTGATAGGGACAAATGACATATTCTGAATCTCATGTGAGGTTATGTAAATACAACTCCAAGACAATAATAATAAAAATAATAGCTCGCATCACATGCCAGGTAGAGCTCTAAGTACTCTGTACAGGTTAACTAAAAATGCTCACTCAACCATTAGGTAGGAATCATTGTGAAGTTCACTCCTGTCTTGCAGAGAAGAGAGCTGAGTGGTTGCAGGACTTGCCCAAGGTCACAAGGGTAGTAAGGGGTGGTGTCAGGATTTGAACCCAGGCTGCCTGGGTGGAGAGCTATGCTCTTAACACTGCTTTGTGCTGCCTCTTGTAGGGCCAGAGCCATTCCCCCCAACCCCACCCCATCCCACCCGTGCCCCTTCCAACCAGATCTCTGCCCTCAAGTCTCTTTCTTTGCAGACATTCCAGAGCAGCCTCCGGTCCCAGGCACTTCCGGTCCATGGCAGAGACACTGGATCGCCTGGCTCCTTGCCTCTCCCCAGAACTCCCTGAAAACTCTGTCACTGAGCCCTCAGCCCTTGGGTAGCTTATCCCTCATTTAGCAATTAGGAGAGAATCAGCAGCATCTTTGCCAACTCTGCCCAAGGGCTCAACTCTGCTGAGACTCAGGTCCACGGGCAGAGAAGCTGAGCAGAGCTTTAAAAATCCATTTAGCCTCATTTCCCCACTGGCACGCTGTGGTGTGAGCAGCCTCTCAACAGAGGGCCCGGGGAGTGGGGTTAGAAAGTAGCCTCAGCCTCGCAGCCCCGGAAGCCAGGCTGTGGCTCCCTATCTTGGGGACATAGCATCTCCGTCTCCCCCACACCACCACCACCCACTACCCACCCCATCATCTCCCCCTTGTTCTGATGTTGCCAGTAGAGAGGCGGCACCCAGACTGGACAGCACCTTGGGGATCAGCTGGTCCAGCCCTTCCTCATACACGTGAGGGAGGGACCGGAGAGGCCTACTGGCCAAGGTCACTCACGCAGCACAGCAGCACTAAGCTGGCCTCGGGGCCCCGCCTGTCTCCCAGGCAGTGCTCTGCCCCTGCCTGGCCCCAGGCTCAGGGACTGGCACTCAGGCCGCTTCTCCAGCCCTTCTCCTACCCCCCTGTGATGTGAGGGTCAACAGGAGCCATAAAAAGGCCTGCAGCTGGAAAGAGGCTGCACTGGAAATGGCTCAGGACTCAATTCTCTTCCAGCCAGCGCTGGCTGGAGTCTGGGCCAGAATTAACTCAAGGAAACATCTTTAGAGCCACCAATGCCAGAGAAGGGCACGGGGCAGGGCAGGGCAAGAAAAGACGATTTGGATCTCCCTTGGTCCCTTCCCTACTGGGTTTTAGGGCTCTGGTGCCCTGGGGTGGGAGCAGGCAGAAAGGACAGTGAGGGGGGCCCTTTGTGTCGCTCCAGCCATCCCATAGCCCTGAAGCCAGGCCTCAGACAAAGACGCCCTTCCCCATCTTCTTAGAAAGCAACAGGGCTGCAATCAAAGACAAGGACATTGCATCCTCCCTGGCAATGACACTCTGGTGGCCGCATAGCCCCCCCCCCAACCGCGCCCATGGCCACTGTCCTCTCTTTTGTCCCCAGTGCCATGTACCAGGCTGGGAGCCAGCTGTAGCAGATCCTAATGATGAGATACTTGCTACATGGGACCCATCCCCTGTGACATTCCCAGCACACTCCTGCCACATCTCGTTTTCTGTAACAAGAGCCCTCCACCATGGACGTTCCCAGCACCTGACCCTCCAACATAGGGCCTGCTGTGGGAAAATGCCACCATGGGGACCTTCCCCAACACCTGCCCTGTGAGCCCCACCCCATTTGAAACACTGCCCATGAGAACCTCACCCCATGAAACCCTGTCATTTTATGTGCCATGTGAACTGTCACCACATACACTTCCACATGCCCCCTCACTCCGTTGTGAGTGAGAATTGACTCATCAGATCTCACCAAACTTTTTCTGCTGAGACCCCAAAATGGGAGATTTCTCAGAAGGGCACCTACCATGTAATCTGCCTCCACATAAAGGCTTGCAAAGAAACAGCTCAGTGAGCTGGTCAGGCCTGCCCATGGGCTAGTCCTGTAGGCGTGCTTGTGCCAGCTTGAGTGGGCAGAGCCATGGCCCCACTGGCAGGCGTTGGAGTCACCACTGTACTCCTGTTGGAGGCCAGTGGACAGAAAGAGGCCGAAAGATCGGGGTGGTACTGAAGTCCCTCTCCCCGGCTTCCCCAGAGCCCCCCAGCAGTCAGGCCCCTGTGCTGGTCCAGGTGGATGGATAGATGGGCAGATGAATGGACAGACAGATGCCCAGGCTGCTCTTTAGGAGAGGAGCCATGGGTCACTCTGACTTTCTCTCCTTTTTCCAGATAACGGCTACCGGGAGTGCCTAGCCAACGGCAGCTGGGCCGCCCGCGTGAACTACTCAGAGTGCCAGGAGATCCTCACTGAGGAGGTGAGGCTGGCCAGAGGCTGCCTTTCTGAGGGGTGAGCCAGGGCCCTCAGCCAGGGTTTGTGCTGCTACGTGGCTGGTGGCCAGTCGGGGTCTGGCTCACGCATCCTGAGGGAGGGTGTGTCGAAAGGGCTTCAGGTAGCAATGAGCTCTGTCTCCTCCCTTCCTTCCTCCCTTCTACCTGCACCCACTAGTACAGGTTCTCATCCATTTCCATCCCACCCACCTGAGCGACACATCCAGGTCCAGCCAGGGGGCTCTATCAGAATCAGGGATGGGGGTGAGGGAAAGCAATGAAGTTCTAAAAAGCCCTTGGAGAACCTTGAAAATATTTCAATGTTTTTGAGAAGATATTGCTTCCACGTAGCACAGAATTCAAAGGTACAGATGGGAATCCAGACAACGGCTCCCTCCCACCGCTGGGTTCCCTCCTCAGAAGCAACCATTTTGCCAGTTTCTTAAGTGTTCTTCCACAGATGTTCTCTGCATATGCAAGTAATTATGTACATATATCCTTTTCTGTTTTTACAGAAACGTTGCATATTATACACCCTGTTCAACACCTTGCTTTTTTCATATAATTATCCATCTTGGTGATTGTTCTGTATTAGCACATAAAGAGCAACTTCATTCTTTTTTACATAATATCACGTCATGCAGATGTACCATAATTTATTTATTCAGTCTTTATTCTCACTCTTTGGTTGTTACCAACAGTGCCACAATGAATAATCTTTTAAGGATGACATTTGGCAGATGCACGGGTATACCTATCTTCCCGGTGTTGCTGCTCTGTCCCTTGTCCCCTTCCCTACACCTCCACCTCCCCTTCAGTGGGTGCTGAGGAAGGTGGGGGTCATGGAATTGAGGAACCAGGCAGCAGAAAGCCAAGGGCCGAGGGAGGATGCCCCAGGTTGCCTGAGGTCCCCAGGCTTCTGGGGCGTGGAAGAGAGAGGGGCTGGTCTAGGCTGTTTGGAGAACTCCAACTCCTTAAAGATCTAAACTGGAAGGGAACTTGGAGACCCTCTGTCCCATCTTGATCTGTCTGGGAATAAGTCACTCAGAGCATTTGTTCAAATTCAAGTCCCAGGTGCCACACCCAACACCCAGTAAATCAAAGAGGGCCTGGAAATCTGCCCCCAAGGGGCCTTCTGATGGGGAAAAAGTGAGAAACTCTACTCTAGTGCAACCCACCTCACTATAGGGAGACTGAGCCCCAGAAAGAGGGAGGGACTCACGCAAGGTCACGTGATCAGAGTGCGTCAGAGCCCAGGACCTGGGACTTTGAAGTCCAGGCTCTGCTTTGCCCACTGCCAAGCACTTGGTGTGAAGCGAGGTTGATGGTGGGAGAACAGCTTTCCCCACCCACCACCCCACCTAAGTCTGAGTGCTTTGGTTAGCCCCTCCCCTAGGCTGCCTGGCTTCACGTCACTGAGATATTGGGGCTGCACTGTCCCCTTCCAGAAGCTGCAAAGATGGGGCCTAAAAGAACGGCATGCTCTTTAATGGTGCTGCTTTGGCAGGGTGAGAGTTACGTGGGATGTTGGATGAGAGGCTCCCTGGCTTCTCACATCACACAGGCCAGGCCATGTGGTCCACCCCAGTCTGGGATGGATGGGTATAGCTCTCCCCGATGAACTGACCTGAGCACAGATAGCTCCCAGGTTGCTAAGCACCCACACAGCGAGCCAACCTGGCAAGTCCTGGGGCTGGGGAGGAGGGCATCCCCCTGGATTGGACGAGGGAGGTGGGGTTCCAGATCAGGAAACATCGTTGGGTCAGAAGAGATAGGCTTGGCCGGTGGGTAGGGTGGGCAAGTAAACCAATCAATGGGGTGGGGATACTACACAGTAGAGCGGTAGGAGGATGGGAAACGGGGTTTGTGCTCAGGAAGGCAGGTCAGTGCTGTCAGCAACTATTAAGACTACAGGTGATGCCCAGAGAGGGGTGGTATGGGGACAGAACAGCTAAGGCAAGAAGTCTTTAGCCCTCATCTCATCCACCTTGTGTTCTGACCATCCTGCTGGGTCTGCAAAGCCAGAGGCAGACCATGTATCTCTAACTGGATGTATCTGCAACTGGATGTCAGGTCGCCAACCTCTGCCTTAGGACAGACAAGCCCTCCCCACCCCTCCCCTTCTCGGACATCAGCAAAGCTGGAGGTGCCAGCTGCTCCCAGCCGCTGTCCCTGCATTGGGGCCTCTGGAATGGCAGGGCAAGTCCGTGGTTCACCCAGGTGTCTCCTGCTCTAGTTTAAGCCCCTTCCTTCCAGTTGGCTCTTCACCCCCCAACACCCTTCAAAGACTCAAGGGCAGAGGTCAGCTGCTCTCAGCCTTCCCTTCTCCCCACCCTGCTGCTCCCACCCCATTGGCACACAGGGCTCTCTGTCGGCTTGTGCTCTCTCTCTCTCTCTCTCTCTCTCTCTCTCCCTCCCTTCCTCTCTCTCTCTCTCTCCACCAGTGGGGTTAGAGCAAGAAGGAGGATTTCGCGAGGCTTCTCATCAGTCCCCTCTTTGTCAGTATGCTGGGAACTGCATGAGCTTTGGGGGCAGAAGGTTTGGGGTTCGGATTCTGGTCCTAACACACTTGCTGTTTGACTCTGGGCAGGTGACTGGTATGGGGACCCCACCAAGTCCCAGCTCCCTGGTCTGTCTGTAAAAGGGTAGAGGGAGGGTGGTGTCTGCCTGTGTCTTGTCCTGAGGAGGGCACTCCTTCATATGCCACCCCTCTGCCTGTCGTCTTACCCGAGGTCAAGGGAGGTTGTAGTGCACACCTGGAGGGTGGGAGGGTCATTGATGAGGAGACCACAGGTAACATGGGCACTGACTCCATGGGGGCTGCCACCCACACATCCCTCCAGGGTGCAGTGCTCACCCCCACCCCGACCTGCCCTGCCTGGCTTTGCCACCTACTCTTCCCAGGGGCCAGCCCCTGCTCACCCATATTGCCTGGCACTCTGGGTAATCAATTAATTTAATTAGTGAAAATGCCATCCCCTCTGCCAGCCCCCAGACACACCAGGCCCCTCCCCACTCCCAGGACTCCCTATTTCCTCCCAGAGCTATTCTGAGGAGGAAGACTCTCCAATTAATGGAGCAGCCAATTTGGTTTCTCAGCTCTGGGCCCTGGCTAAGCCCTAATTAAGCACCAGCACCGGGGGGATTGCAGATCATAGATTGGCATACCGGCTGCCTGTGAAATGGGACTTGTGAGGGTGCCCAGAGGCCAGGCCACAGAGGAGACCTGCCCACACCCATCACCATCAGGGACAAGACCCCAGTTGGGTAGTTTGACTCATGCATGGCCCAACCCTCCGGGATGGCACTGACCCCCGAGCACTGGCCCCCAGCCCCCATATCAGCACCCCCGCATACACACTGTCACCCTCCACTGCAGTGACACCCCCACTGCTGCAGACTCTCCCCCACCTCCCATGACGCTTGCACACACTCTGCTCCCCTCCCCCCACACTTTGTTCCCCTTTCCCACAGTCTGCTGAGCACTGGGAGCCAGGGCCTTGGCACATCCTGGGAGGGCACACCTTGGTGAGACATGAATGGGACTCTGTGGGTATAGGCTTATGGGCCGGGGTTCATTGCTCACTGTGGGGTTGGTTGGACCAGAGCTTCTGAGGTGCTTAGGACTCATCTGGGCTTCTTGCCAAAATGAAGATTTCTGACTATGAATCTGGGGTGGGGCTTAAGATTCTGCATTTCTTAAGATTCCTGCCATCTCCTAGGTGATGCTGACATTGCAGGTCTGGGGGCCACACTTAGAGGAGCCAGGGGCAGGCAGGGTGGGGAGAAGCTCAGAAAACCCAGGCAGCGGAGAGGAAGAGCCCCAGAGGGGGTGTCCAGGGCTGGGGGACTTGGCAGTGGGGACCAGGCAAGGAGAACTCATTGCGCCATCCTGAAAGGCATCGGGACAGAAAGTCTGACATGCTGCCTCTTTGGACATGGTGTGTCTTGCAGAGTCTGGTCACAATTGGCTGGACACTACTTATTGAATTCTGGTCATTGAGGGTACAGCAGAGTGGCCTCTGCCCAGTGCCACCTTCTTCAGGGTACCTGCTGGTCTGAGGTCTCCAAACTGGACAGGGACAGAGTGCTGGTCAGGTCCCAGGAATTGGCTGTGTCCATTTGTCCTTCAGGTACCCCAGCTGCTTCGGCAGTTTAATGGTGACTTTCACTCAGGAGGTCACGGACTGTCTCTCAGGGTGTCATAAGGGTCTCTTAGAGTGTCACTGTGTGTCTATCAGGATGTTGCTGGCTGTTCTCTCTGGGTGTCATCGATGACCTCTCAGGGTGTCGCTAACCATCTCAAAGGTTGTCTCTGGCCATCTCTTGCGTGTGGCTGGCCGTCTGTCCCGGTGATACTGGTCATCTCTTGATGTCTGGCAGCCTTCTCGGACTCTCTCTGCACTGTAACCCCCCCCCCCCCCAGCTGGTTTGCTGTTTGTCAGACTGCATCTCAGATGTGGCAGCTGAGAGATCAGGCTAGAACCCCGCCTGAGCCTCCAGCCTGAGGAGTCACGCAGAGGCTGCCCCCCAGACATTTTAGCCCGATTCTCCCCTTTCAGCCTCGGTAGAGAAAATCCACTTATGAGCACCCATCCTCCCTACAGAAGCCCAGTATGGAGAGAGTGCCCCTGTTTTCAGTCTCTGCTTGTCCCCCAATAAATATACTGTAGGTACAGGGGAAGGAGGTTCTTTAAGACCAAGCAAAACTGGATTCTAACAGCTGGCTGGGTGGCTTGGGCCGATTATGCAGCCTCTTCATCTGGAAAAAACAGGGACAAAAGGACAGTCTCGGAGGGCAGTTGTTAGAAAGAAAAGCAGTGACATCTGTAAAGCACCCGGTCTAGTGCCCAGCATATAGTAGGTGCTTGATAAGTGACTCACCTCACCCCAAACCAAACCCCCAGGCGCAGCCCCTGTCGGGGGCAGGACGGGGCAGCTGCTGGCAGGTGGTGGTGAAGCGGCTCCCACACTCTGTGCTCCTCTTGTTCACGGGGCCTGTGAACGAACCTGGGGCGTCGCGCCATTCTGGACTCCCAGACATTGTTATTACCCAGGGGCTTTGCAGCGCGGATTTGTGGAAAATTTAATAAAAGGTAATTAAGTACCAGCTCCAGACTGGAGGTGTGCATGGGGTCTCCAGATTTGCCATCTGCTGCCAGGCGCTCAAAGACCCTCCCCATTTGCGTGGCCCCTTTCCTCCCTCTGTCTCTCTCCTGTCTCCATTTACACCTCGCTGGGTCTCAACCCCTCCGAGCCTGAGTTGCTAATGTGATTTCCTGCCGTGTTCCTGAAAAACCTCTGCCAGGAAAAGTGGTCCCTAGAGCAGAGCTTCCTGGGACTCTGGACCTCAGAGGTTGTGCAGTGAGGACGCCCCTTCAGAAGGGGCTGAGGAGAGCCGGGACGGAGGGCTTGGCTTGGATGCTTGACGTATATCCTATGGCGGAGGCACATCCCGTGGGTGGGTGAGTTTGGGTCTCAGCTTCCTCATTTGGAAGACGAATAGAGTGAGACTTGATCCCTTAGGACTATCAGGATATGAAATGAATGAAGTAATGACAGGGACTTTGTTACAGTCCTGGGACAGGACCCCACCCACTTTCAAGCAGACCCCCTCCCCCTGGGCCAGGTGTAGGACCTGGGAAGCGTGTTATGCCGCCTGGGAGATTTTTATTTATAGTTTCTAATGATTTTGTGGATGCTAATCCACAGCAACTGCCCCCCACCTTGCTGATAGGGGCAGGCTTCAGCTGTAGCAGGAGGGCTTTGGGGGTGATTGAGAAGACAGTG
>NW_017731384.1:453901-568555 GCF_001890085.2 Hipposideros armiger
ATCAGAGCTGACACCTGGGAGGGAGGCATCCTGCTGGGGGCCTTTTATGTTTTCTGACTCTCAAACCTGGAACTACAGGGAGGGGACGGGTGCCCAGGGAGAAGGGGCAGCCCCTGGGCCTGAAGTATTGGCTTTAGTAGGCTCTGCCCCAGGAGCTTAGGGCTGGGTTGGCCATGGGGAGAAAAGGCCCCTCAGGGCATCAGGAGAGCTTCTGCTGCCACCTCCCAGAGTGACTTAGCCAGTCAGCCCCACTCGTGTTCCCCATCCATACATCCGGGCTGGCGTGGCGCTGGCAGCCTGTGCCTCACCCTCTCTCCCCTCCCCTTGCTCCCGTTGTTGACCTTCCCCTGCTGCCCCCAGGAGCATCCGGTGCCTGAGGAACATCATCCACTGGAACCTCATCGCGGCCTTCATCCTGCGCAATGCCACGTGGTTTGTGGTCCAGTTCACCATGAGCCCTGAAGTCCACGAGAGCAACGTGGTATGTCCTGGAGGGGCAGGCTGGGGGCAGAGAAAGGATCCGGGCGGGGCTGCCCTGGCGAAGGAGGGGCCGGGCCAGGCCTTGGGGCCCACAGAACAGGAGCAGATCCCGGGGGTGCCCCATCCTGCCAAGAGGAGGCCCTGGGCCCAGGGTGGGGTATTGCCACTGCCCCCACCCTATCTCCCGGCTCATCATCATCTCTGGTGGGGGTGGGGCGGCAGGGCTGGTGCAGGTTGGTGACAGCTGCCTACAACTACTTCCATGTGACCAACTTCTTTTGGATGTTCGGGGAGGGCTGCTACCTGCACACGGCCATTGCGCTCACCTACTCCACTGACCGGCTGCGCAAGTGGATGTTCATCTGCATTGGCTGGGGTGAGAGGGCCAACCCCCACCCAGCCCCAGCTGGACTGCCCTCTCCTTACCCAGACTCAGGCCACCTGGCTGTGGGGCCAGGTTGGGGTGGTGGGGTGTGCACCACAGCCCCCTGCCCCTACTTGGGAGTGGAGGTGGGAGCATCTTAAAGGAGGTGTGTTGGGCAAGTGGGTTCAAGCTCTACCCTGGGGACCCCTGACCGCCTCTAAGCTCTGGGCTGCACTGAGATCCAGCAGGCCCTGCACCCCTGGGCCCCACTGACGGGCCCTGTGACAGCCGGTCTCTTCTCCAGGTGTGCCTTTCCCCATCATTGTAGCCTGGGCCATTGGGAAACTGTACTACGACAATGAGAAGTAAGTCACCTTCTTCCCTTCACTGCCCTCTGGGCCCCCTGAACCCCAAGATCCAGGCTGTCAGCCCAACTCTGCCTGACACTCCCCAAGAGCCTTCAGCCACATCACTTTCCCTGTCAACACCACAGTTTCCTCATCTGCAAAGGGAGGGCACTGGGGGCCACATTCAGCCCAAGGCCCCCTACCAGTGCCCCGCCTGAGGTGGGGCTGGACTGGCAGATCCAGGCTCTTTCATCTGTCTTGGGCTCTCACTATAGGCAGAACCCAGTGAGAGTTACCAGACTGCCCAGGTTCTGACTTATGACTCCATCAATAAGTAGCTGTAAGACCTTAGGCTAGGAACTACAGTGTGCCTCAGTTTCCTCATCTATAAATGAACACCCTAATAATAATACCTCCTTTAAAGGGTTGTTGTGTGGATGACATGAGTTAATATACTAGGGGTGCCAAAAAAATGTATACGAGTGGACACTTTGGTCAATGTTGCTCAAGCAGTAGTTCGCCATAATCAGAAGTGTCTGGATGCTGGTGGTAACCACTTTAAGCACCTCTTGTAACTGCAGAAGTCAAACGCGACTTGTGTTCACCTTTTGTTATCAGTATATATCGGGTATTACAATTTTAATAGTTTTCCTTTCTTAAAATGTGTAAACATGTTTTTGGCACCCTCTGTATATTTGGCATTTAGGATAGTGTCTGACACATAGTACGTAAATGCAGTATAAATGTTTTCTATTCATGTTAAGATTTTCTTTTTGAAAAAAAAGATTTCATGGACTTCATAGAAATTGATCCAGACGATCTCAGAGACTCCTTCCAGCTCTGAAGTCCTGAGGTGCCTTATTAAATGGGCACAGGTATTTCCTGCCACTCCTGAACACTAGACTTCCACTGCAGTGGTTCTCAGCCTTGGCTTTCATTAGAATCACCCAGGTACTTTTCACTAAAAAGCACCAATGCCCAGGCTTGACCCCCAGGCTTGGATTTAATTGGTCTGAATTTTTTTTTTTAAAGATTTTTTTTTTAATTGGGGAATTGGGGGGATGGGAACAGTGCTGGGGAATTGGGGGAAGGGGAACAGACAAGTTGCTGTTGTTTTTGTTCTTCAGTCTAGTTGTGGAGGACGTTGCTTCACTGGCCCAAGTTGGCACCATCATTGTGCTCTTCCCGGGGGAGGCAGATCAGTCGCCGGCTTCTGGACGGCCGCTCACTGTGGCTGCTGGCCGCTCACGCTGGCTGCTGGCTACAGACGGTAGCCCATGGCAACCCACTGCCACAGGGGCTGCAGCCCACGCCGTCGCCGGCGACCCACGGCAGCCCAGCTCCAGGTTGAGCTGTTGTTCAGCATCTTAGCTGCAGAGGGCAGTGTCACTGGCCCTCATATGTGGGATCCGAACCGGGGCCCTCTGGCATCCCAAGCGGGTTCTTAACCATCGCGCCACTCGGCCGGCCCGGTCTGAATGTTTTTTAACTGTCCAAGTGATTCTACTGTGCAGCTAAGATTGAGAACCACTGAGAGACAGAGGCAGTCAAGGGACCATAGACAAGGGCATGCCAGGATCTTCTCTGCCAAAGTGTTCTCAGGAACCCAATGTCTGACCCGGGTTCTAGGCGGCCTCCATCACAGTAACAATTCCTCCCCATCATTATAGAGGGGAGGGCGGCCACCACAACCTCACTGGGCTGGACAAGGAGCCTGAAAAATTATGTTCATGTTTATTGGGTTGATCCTTCCTGACTCTGGCTGGCTGGCTCTCTACGTTTGCACAGCCGGTGGGGTGGGGCCCAGGCTGGGGGTGGGGGTGGGGGGCACAGCTGACTGACACGACTGGGAGACTCGGTCCCAAAGCAGCAGCATCCTAAACCCTGGGTGATGGTGCCTGGGCCTGCAGGTGTGCAGGTATGGTGTGAGAACGGGAGAAGAGGAAGCACAGGTTTCCCAAAGCTGCCCAGTGTGTGTCTGTGTGCACCTTGGAGGGAAAGGGACGCCTGAGTTGTAGAACAATCAATCTGAGTGATTCTGGAGCGCCACCTTGTGGTAGGATGCTGATACTGCAACAGAAGGGATCCAGGAATGAGACATCTTGCAGACCCGAAGCCAAGGACTGGAGTTGGCCTCAGACAGCTCACATCTGGTCTGCAGTGTTTTTTGAAAACTTACATTTGTTGCCAGTCTTTAAAAAGATAAGAGGTTTCACATAAACTCTCCGTCCTGGTTTATGGAGGCATCATGAGATCTAGGCCCTGTGGGTCTGCGTGCCCACAGGGCCATCCTCTCTGCACAGAGGACTTCCTGGGTGCCCCATCCCTGCCCACTCCCAAGACCTCCCTAGAGCTTGCTGGAGGCATCTAGGAAAATGCAATGGAAGTCTGCCTCCTGCGACAGGTAGAACCTATAAAATCTCTGCCTTGAGGTTGTTCAAGCTGCAATTGAACAGATTCAGAGATTGCTAGCTGTTGGGTGCTCATTTCGTGACAGGTATAGGGCAAAGGCACCACCAGTGACCATGTTCCAAAGCCACAGTGGGGGCCGAGGGGTGTGTTGGGCCCACGGCTGTTCCACTCAGTGGTTTTTTGCACTGTCTCCCCCTGCTATACTGCCTGCTTCCAGTTTTACATCTCATAATACAGGATGCAATCCATTCTGCAGATGGGATAAGTGGGGCACTGTGGTGGGATCAAGTCGCTTGACCTTCTGCCAGGGTTGACATTGGGGCACCCAGAGCCTGGCTTCCAGCCCCCGATCCTGCCCTGCCCAGCACTGCCCTCTCCCCATGCCACTGACGTGGACCCCTCCTCTCGCCTCCCCTCTGTGGCCTTCTAGGTGCTGGTTTGGCAAAAGGCCTGGAGTGTACACCGACTACATCTACCAGGGCCCCATGATCTTGGTCCTGCTGGTAAGAACCTGGGTAGTGGGGCGGGAGACGGGCACAGTGGGGAGGGGTAATCAGTCCCTACTGTGGGCCCCAAGGATCCCTCTGCCTAGAGGTGGGGGCACAGGGCCAGGAGTGTGCTAAAGACGGTGAAGAGAGAGCAGCAGGGAGGACCGAGACCAGACCTGAGACGGCCGAGTCCCTGACCTGTCCACCCACTCACCACCCCACCTCTTGCACACATACATGGCCCACTGTGTGCTCACATTGCAGATCAATTTTATCTTCCTTTTCAACATCGTTCGCATCCTCATGACCAAACTTCGGGCGTCCACCACGTCTGAGACCATTCAGTACAGGTAGCCGCCAGTCCTGCCTCCCCCACCCCTGGGGGCTCCAGAGTCCCAGCCGCTGACCCAGGGTCTCTCTCCCCTTAGGCCTGGCCGTCCCTCCCCAAACCCCAGCTTCCCCTGTCTCAGACCTTCCTGGGACCGGCCACCGCCCTCGTCTAGCCCCCTCTGGGATGGGCTGTGACTCGGGGCCTCCCCACCTGCCCCACCCCAGGAAGGCTGTGAAGGCCACTCTGGTGCTGCTCCCCCTCCTGGGCATCACGTACATGCTGTTCTTCGTGAACCCCGGGGAGGACGAGGTCTCCCGGATCGTCTTCATCTACTTCAACTCCTTCCTGGAATCCTTCCAGGTACAGAGCGCCCTCCCCTCCCTCTGCCCTGCCCCGCCTCCTGCACCTCCTGCGGTGGGCATTCTCCCAGGCAGAGACCTGGAGAGACAGGAGGCCCGGGAGGGAAGGGGGCAGCCCGGAGGAGCCCGGACGGGGCCACACCTGCCCAGCCCCTTGACCTGCCTTCTCTCTCCACCCCAGGGCTTCTTCGTGTCCGTGTTCTACTGTTTCCTCAACAGCGAGGTAAGGACCCCGGGCTGGGGCTCAGGATGGCAGGAGGCCTGCAGGACCAGAGATGGTCTATAGCCTCTTCCTGCCCTCCATATGCCGACTCTCCTCGCTGCCCCCAGGTTTTTATGGGGATGCTGCTGGGAGCCCCAGGAGGGCCCTTGCCACCTGCCCACGCTGCTCCTGTGGTCACAAGCCCGCTCCTTTGCTCTCCTAGGCAGTTGGCATGGGGGAGCCGGGACTTCAGTCTCATCAATGAGCCTGTGAAATGGGTTGAAAACCAGGAGGGACTGAGCCCTGGGGCAGGGGATGCGTGTGGGTTGAGGGCAGCAGGGATTCTTCATAGCAAAGGCCGTTGGGCACCTTCGTATGGGTTAGAAAAAGGCATCCCTTCCTCAGAACACTTGAGAAAACTGTCCCAACAAATATGCAGATCAACAATGTTGAGGATGTGAAAGTCACCACCTCCTATGTGGCCCCCGGTGCACCTCACACCTACGCACTGGTCACCGGTACAGCTGTTTATGCAGCCCCGGGGGGAAGAGGGGGCTCCTGAGATCTGAGCTCAGTTGTTATGCTCTGCTCTGTGCCTACAGGTCCGCTCTGCCATCCGGAAGAGGTGGCACCGATGGCAGGACAAGCACTCGATCCGCGCCCGTGTAGCCCGCGCCATGTCCATCCCGACCTCCCCGACCCGTGTCAGCTTTCACAGCATCAAGCAGTCCACAGCGGTCTGAGCTGGAGGGCCATGGAGCAGCCCCCCGAGATCTGTGGTGGGGAAGACGGTCGCCAGGCTCAGTTGGCTGCTCTGTCTGTGGAGGGGACCAGCTCCTTCCCACCCCCTGTGCCCCCAGGAGCCCTGGCCCTGGGACCTGGGAGGCCCCTCCCTGATCCCTGGCTGAACACGAGTTCTAGATCTATGAGAGAAGCCACAGTCTGGGCCACAGGACAAGTGGAAAATAACCCCTAGGACTGGGCTGGGCCAGTCCTCCTTAGAGAATGGACTGGGAACGGAGTGGGAACGGAGTGGGAATGGGGACCTGGGAAACCCAAAGCAGTACATGCTCCCTCCAAGAGGTGGCTTCTCCCAGAACACAAGGTGGCCAGCGCTGGAGACCTAGGGCTTCCTCAGCAACTGTAGGGGCAATTCGCTGCCCCAGGGGCATCATGGGAAACTCTTGTGACAGCATCCTAACCACCATGATGATGCCTCCAGACCTTAGCAATGCCTTCCAACACCGCTGGGAACCAATGCCACGTTGTCAGAGCCCTGGAGACATTAGAAATCGGTGGCACCATCAGACATCAGGCCATATCACTAGAAATCCTCCCAAGCCACCAGAACTTCATGTGGCCCTGTGGCACTGACACCAGAAATGCCCTGCCTTGCTGCTTTGCACCCTTGGACCTTTACTACCCTACTGGCCACATGGGCTCCCTCTCCTTAACTTCCTGCCTCAGGTGTCTCCCACTTTGTGAGAAGATGGGGGGCAGGGGGTGACGGAGTGGCCTGTGAGCAAGAGCCAGAGTGTGCCCCAGCCAAGCCAGCCTCCCTTTGAGAAGGTAGAGAATAATACTTGGGGCCATCCAGCCTGCTGGCTTCAGAGATCTGGCCTCTGGGCAACCCATCCGGTGGTCACAGGGAGCTTGTGGCCCCTGGATGGCCTCTGGGGCAGCACTGTTAGCTAAGCCAAGATAGGAGAAGGGGCAGGACCCTCAGCCCCTCTCTGCCCCTAGTGCCCTGGGGCAAATAGTCAGATGGTCGCTTATACCCAGGTATAGACTGACCCAGCCCTCACTGGACCCACCCATGTCCAGAGGTACTGGACAGCCAGAACAGGGTTTTGGGGGTGCAGGGGTGGGAAATGAGGGTGGATGATGTAAATAATAATATTTATCTTTCAACCAGCATTTGTGAAGTTCCGGACTGTGCCAGGGCTGCGGGGAGGGGCCCGCAGGGAAACGGAGGCCATTTTCAGAGTTCAGGGCTGCTGTGTGGCTGGGACATGTGATGGCACTCACATCGATCAAGGATGATGGGGTGCTGGGTGAGCCCCTGAGGGCTAGTAGAGGACTGCGGAGAAGAGGTGGGTCCTGCCAGGCCCAGCTGATAAGGGCAGCTCTTATAAGGGAGAGAAGGGCCATGGGTGAATGATGCCAGCAAGGGACACGGTGGGCAGGGGTACAACTTGAGCAAAGGTGTGGCAATGGAGACAGACAGGAGAGTGTCCCAGCCCCAGAGGAGAAGCTGAGCTGAGAACGGGGAGCAGGTGGGGTGCGTGGTCAGGAAAGGAAGGCAGCAGGAAGGGTGGGTGTGCACCCCTCTGGGCAGCTGCATGTTATTCTGCTGTGGACGCTTGGGGACCCGGAGTGGAACACACGCCTCTGTCATCCCACACGAGGGGCAAGGGATATTTACCCACCAACTCCTTCAGTCTTGGGATGAAGGCTGCTCCCAGGGGTCATTAATCCCCTTGCACTTTCCACAGCCACGCAAACCACGAGGCGGCCGAGAGAGAACGCCCAGCCATAGCAGCGTGTGGTGGGAGCTGGTATGAGCTGTGTCCTGAGCGGGACAGGTGGACACAGAAACTCCACTCTTGGCACACAGGGCCTGGGGCAGCCTGGGCCTTGGCCCTGGGTCTATGACCAGGGAGGAGAACCAGGCAGCTGTGTGTGTGCACACACCCAAGGGCGTATAGTGAGGACACCAGGAGCCAGCTGAGATGACTGGTTTTGAGAGGTCCAAAGCTCCCTGGAGGGACGGGAGGTCCAGTGGGTGAGGGTCTGGCCCCAGAGAAGAGCTAAGGGTGTCTCCAAAGGCCATGTGGGGTACCCTGCTCTGCCAATTCCCCAAGCTCGGTCCCCTTAAGTAGATGGGGAGAAGAGCCAGCTGAACAGAAGAGGACATGAGGAGGGGACTAGGGGGCACCAGGACACAGATAGGCTGACAGCTTTCAGAGCAACTGGGGGGAGAAACCCATAAAGAGTCCTGGCTGGCAGGAGGGACCACAAGTGACTGATGAATCTCAAATGGTCACAATCGAGGCATCTTTCTCAACTCTGCCTTTCGCCCAATGAAGGAGGAGAAGTGAGAAAGTGAGGCTTTTCCTGGACGATGTTGGGATGTGGGGGGTGGGGCTTCCCAGGGTGGAGTAGCCTGAGGGCTGAGGGACTCAGGGCCTTGCATAGACAAGGCGTCTTGAAGGGGCCAAGTGGGGAGGTGCCCCCCTCTCCTGCTTGTGTCTCCTGGTAGCATTAGCTGATGGGCCCCCTCTGAGCACCTACTGTGCTCTCAGCCCTGTGTGAGGGACAGATGAGCTGCACCCCCAGGACCTGCACCAGCAATTGACAGTGCAGATGAGAGCTGCCAGCTCTGGAAGGCTGTACAGAGGACACCTCCAAGTGGAGGCCCCCAGTCATCAGAGGAGCTTCACAGTGGTCCTGGGCAGGCGGGGGCTGGTCCAGATGAGCCCATCTAGAGACTATAAGGGTGGAGGGACTGCTTCAGACACAGCTGGGAACATATCTGGGTCCCAAAGACCTGCTGCTCCTGTGCTGAGCAGGTGCCCAGAATTTAACCCTTCCATGGCCGGTGTGTGATCTGGGCTCCAGGGCTGGGGTGAAGGCAGCCCCCAGATGGGGTTTCTGAAGGTCATGCTACCCTGGGGTTTGGCTTGTGGGTGGGGTGGGAAGAGAGGTCCTGTGGGGGTCAGTGGGGGTGTGATGGGCCAACAGACACATACATCACTACACTGTAAAGAGCAGCCAGGCAGCTGCAGGGTGGGGGTCACAGCAGCACAGATCCCTCTCTCAAGCCCAGGAGAAATTTTCTCCACGTCACACTCAGAGCCTGCAGTCCCCTACAAACTGCCCCAGCTGAGCCCATTTCTCCTGGGGACTCTCCCCCATGGGCACAGATCAGCAGTGGAGGAAAAAGCACAGTGTGCGGTTTGATTTTCCAGTTTGGGTTCCCCCTATTTCCCTGGTGTAACATCAGAGCCCTGCCCTGGGGTCCTGGGCTTCCCCTCTAGTCTCCTCAGTCCCCTGCTGCTGCTGGGTCAGACCCCTGCGATCAGAACTGGGGCAGGAGTCAGATCTGGGAAATACACGCATTAGGAAGGGAAGGAGGTTTTGGGACACAGATAATAATACCTTCATTGTGGTGATTTGTAGATTGCTCTGCAATCCACAAAATCTTTTATGACATTTATTATCTAATCTTTAACTAGCTCATGGAAGTAGGAACCAGCCCATTTTACAGATAAGGAAACTGAGGCCTGCTGACTTCCCTGAGATCAGTGGTCTTCTGACTCCAAGTCCAGCGTTCTTCCATCCGCTCAGTTGACTCAAGTCACTAGATTAGGTTTTAGGGAGGCCAAGACTGATAAAGCAGCTCTGGGAGAGTGGGCAGCAATCAGGCTTCAGGGTTTCAGACTGTCTGATTGAGGATGTGTCCCAGGAAAAGATGAAACCAGCCCAAAGATGGCCCAGCCAGTGTCCAGTTGCTGAGTCCAGCTGGGTGGGGGCAATGAAGGTTCTATGCGTCCATCCTGGCTCCCAGCACCCCCTTCCCTGCCTTTCAACAGCCTCCACCCCTCCAATCTTTAAAACGATGCTTAACTTCAAGCAGTTTAGCCCAGGCCACCAGAAGCCCGTGTGAGGGTACCACTGGCCTTATGATGATCTCATCCAGCTCCCTGACTTCAAACTCAACTGCCCACCCTTGGTCCAAACAGAGGGAGGTGCTTTCTGCATTTCACCAACAGTAATACTATAATTGACTGAGTGCTTTTCCTGGACAATGTCGGGGTCAGGTTCTCCCAAGGATAGAGCAGCCTGAGAGCACCTGGGGAACTCTGGGGGGGGGGTTGTATAGACAAGGCACCTTAAAGGGGCCAAGTGGGGTGGTGTTTTCCTTTCCCCCTGTCCAGCGCAAGGCACTGCTGAGCCCCTTACATGTGGATCTCTTTGACTCTTCATACCACCCTAGGAGGCAGGTGCTATTGTCCCCATTTAACAGGTAGGGAAACTGAAGCCCAGAGCAGTTAAGAGAGCTGCCTGAGGGTGTGGCTGGCTGTGGTGTTAACCCCTACTCAGCAGCAGTTCTTTGTAGGGTGCCCCTCCCTGCCCCCCTGCCCCCTCCAATACCCTCCCTTGGGAAGTTCTTCAGCCTCCCTAGTTTGTAGACAGACAACATTCAGAGACAAAGCATGGGTCTCAAGTAGCCCACTCCCTGAACCCAGCCCAGCCTCCAGATGGGCCACCAGCTGCCAGCTGCCAGCCTCCCCGCGTCCCCAGCCCTGATCCTGCTCCATCTCAGAGCATCGCCACCCACTCCCTTCCCTCTGCAGCCCAGCAGCCCCTGCAGATCCTGCTGGGCAGGCTGGGGGTCAGGAGAGGCCTGGGCCAGGCATGGTTTTCAAAGCTCCCAGGGTGTTGGAAACACCAATGAGATCATCAGTTGGAAATACCTGCAGAGACCCCCAGAAGAGCTAAAATGAGCCTGTCCTGAGCACAGTGCCCCTGGAGGGGACTGGAGTTGGTCCTGGTTTTGTTCTTTTTAAAAAATTGTGGTAAAATATACATAACATAGAGTTTACCATTTCAACCATGTTTAAGTGTACAATTCAGTGTCATTAAATACACTCACAATGTTGTGTGCAACCATTACCACTATCTGTTTCCAGAGCTTTTTCATCACCCTAATGAAAGCCCATTAAGCAATCACGCCCCATCTTTCTTCCCAGCTTCTGGCCACCACAAGCCTGCTTTCTGTCTCTATCGATTTGCCTATTCTGGATATTTCATACAAGTAGAATCATACAGTATGTGGCCTTTTGTGACTGGCTTCTTTCACTTAGCGTAATGTTTTCACAGTTCCTCCACACTGTAACATTATGGCTGGGTGATAGTCCATTGTGTGGATAGACTACACTTGATGTCATCATCAGTTGAAGGACACTTGGGTCCTTTCTAACAATTCCAAGTTCTTGTGAATGGTACTGCTATGGACATTCATGTACAAGTTTTTGTTTGAACACCTGTTTTCAGTTCTTTTGGGTATATGCCCAGGAGTACAATTGTTGGGTCACATGGTAACTCTGTTTAACACATCAAGGAACCACCAAACTGTTTTCCACAGCGGCTGCACCATTTTACATCCCCACCAGAAATGTATGAGAGTTCCAATTTCTCCACATCCTTGTCAAAACGTGTTATGATCCATGTTTTTTATAATAGCCTTCCCAGGGGTGTGTTGCTCCTTGGTTTTTAAAAGACTTGAGACTCCATGAGTGAAGATCGGGGGCCCCAAGTGAGGGGATAGACTGGGAGGCCAGGAAGAGTTTTATTATCACAGAACTCAGTAAGGGGCTGGCTTGCCCTGCTGTGCCCAGCATGTGGGCACTCGGCTGCAGAGAGGTGTACCCAGTCTAGACACCACTGCCCTTGGATAAGAACCGTGTAAGCCAAGTCCCCCTTGCTGCCCCCACCAACGCATTACTCACTCCTCTGCACTGGGAGCCCCCTCCACTGGGCCCTGCCACTTCTCCCCACACCGTCTGGGGGTGCCACCGCTCACCGGTTGGTTGTTTTTGTTCCCTAAAGCATTTCTGACAGTTAACTTGTCATTGTAAATTATTGTTGTGTAATCTAATTAAATGTTATATTAATGGTTGAAACAGGAGTGCACAAACAAGGGAGGGATGCTGTTCCTTATGAAAATTCAGCCAAATGTTTTGAAAGATACAATCTGAGTCATACAAAAAAAAAGTCAGCTGTCAAATTAGGTGTGGGTGAGGCAGATGTAAATAATTGGGCAGGAGGAGATTGTCAGAGTCTACCTGGTTCCACTTGCCAACCACGTTGCAAGGGCCTTTCAACTCGCCCTCCACCTCGAAGAGCCCAAAGCTGGGTGTCAGAGACAGTGTCCCATCCATGTGGATTTCACAAAGCACGCGACTAGGAACTGCAAGGGATGGACCCATAATAAAAGGAGAAGCCTTGAGAAAGTTCAGTGACTATAGCTCACTCCTTGGAAGTTAAAATAAAATGTGTTTTATGGGTTGAGTTGTGTTTCCAAAGATGATATGTTGGAATCCTAACTTCCCCACCCCTGTACTTTTAAATGTGGCCTTATTTGAAAATAGGGTCTTTGCAGGTGTAATGAAGTAAAGATAAGGTCATTGGATGGGCCCTAATCCAATATGAATGGTGTCCTTATAAGAAGACAAGGTATGGCCGGCCGAGTGGCGCGTTGGTTAAGACCTGGCTTGGGACACCAGCTCTGTGCAGCAGGGCCCCAGTTCGGATCCCACATATGAGGGCCAGTGACACTGTCCTCTACAGCTAAGATGCTGAACAACAGCTCAACCTGGAGCTGGACTGCTGTGAGTCGCCAGCAGCCGCTGTGAGCGGCCCTCCAGAAGCCGGCGACTGATTTGCCTCGCCCAGGAAGAGCGCAATGATGGTGCCAACTTGGGCCAGTGAAGCAATGTCCTCCACAACTAGACTGAAGAACAAAAGGACAGCAACTTGTCTGTTCCCCCTTCCCCAATTCCCCAGCGCTGTTCCCATCCCCCAATTCCCCAATAAAAATCTTTAAAAAAGAAAAAAGAAGACAAGGGACACAGAGACACACAGGGAGAATGCCATGTGCCACAGAGCAGAGATTGGAGTGATGTAGCTACAAGCCACAGAGCACCAAGGATTGTCAGGCACCACCAAAATCAGGAAGAGATAAGGAAGGATTCTGCCTAGAGTCTCAGAGGAACATGGCCCTCCTGACAGCTTGATTTTAAACTTTTCTTAGTGTGCTCCAGCTGCTATAACAAATACCATAGACTGGGTGGCTTAAAGAACAGGCATTTATTTCCCACAGTTCTGGAAGCTGTTAAGTCCGAGATCAAGGTGCCGGCTGACTCCGTTCCTACTGAGAGTTCTCTTCCTGGTTTGCAGACGGCCACTTTCTTGCTGTGTCCTCACATGATAGTGAGATCGTCTCTCTCCTGTCTCTTCTTATAAGGGCACCAATCCCATGTCATGAGGGCTCCACCCTCATGACATAATGGGGATTAGAGATTAAAGATATAAATTTGGGGGGACACACAAACACTCATGGGAAACTTCTAACCCCTAGACAGTGATAAAATAAACTCCTGTTTTAAGCCACCCGGTTTGTGATCACGCGTTAAGGCAAACCAAGGAACTAACACGATGTGTAGGTACATAGGTGACTTTTTAAGGATTTCCCTTTTGAATCCCCTTTTTCAATGACATGCAAAGAAGGGGGCTGTTTTCTCCCAGACATGGTGGTGGAGCTATCACTGCAGCTAAGGCCTGAAGGACAAGAACAAGCAGCAGGTGAGGCCTTGTGGCGGAGAGCAGAGTTGCGGGGCCAGGAGCCCTCAGGCATTCAGAGAGCTGGGCGGGCCCTGGGAAGTTCCCTGGACAGAGCAAGGCCTAAGGGACATGTCCAATGTGAGAGCTGGATCTGGGGGCTGGGGCTGGAGCCTGTGGGGTGGGCTTTTCTGAGCCTCAGGTTTACACACTCATGACATGAGGGTATTTGGGTAAGGTTAAGCTGCTATAGCAAAGAGACACACAATAAGCCAATGGTTTAAGGAAGATAATGTATCACCATCTATGGTGAGCATCCCATACCACTGCTCCATGCAAACATCCAGGGACCCGGTTCCTTCCACCTCCTTTCTCCCCATCCCTTAGGCAGTGTCCTCCTCTCCCGAGTCAATGGCCTGTCAATGACTGACTTGAGAGAGAGGGAAAGAGATGGACAAGAAGCTCACAGTCTCTGTCCAGGCCCCTGAAGGGCTCACATTATTTCCGTTCAATTCCATTGGCAAGAAATGGCCACGTGCCTGTTCCTAACTCCAAGGGATGCTGGCAATGAAATTCTGGCCACTTACCGGTAGAAAGGGGCATGGGTTTGAAGGACAGCTAGCAGCCTCGGGCTGGGTGGGTCTAGTAATACCTCCTTGCAGGGGCACCATGAGGACAGATCAAGTACCTGGCACTTGGTAGGAGCTCAACAAAAGTACACGCTATCATGGAGGTCAGGGCTCCCAGGGCCTTAGAAACTCTCTGGTTCCACGTCCTCATTGGACGAAAGAAACAGTCACAGAGAGGAGAGGTGTCTGCCTGGATTGCCCAGTGGGTAAAGGGCAACGTTGGCCCTGAGTCCTGTCTGGGATCCTCAAACCCATTCTCCTACCTCTTATTTCATTTTATTTGGGGGTGGCGGGCAGGATAAACTTTTCTTATTGGAAAACAAATACACAACTTGGAATGGATTGGAGGCAAACTGTGCCATAAGCAGATTTTCTTTCAGTGGCTAAACAAAGTTTAAAAAACAAGCAACAGTAAAAACTATTTCTGGCACAGGACCAGTAGTACAAAAAAAATAGTGTACGAGTACTGGATAATACACTTGTTTTGCAATAGTGCAACTTTTAAGTACATATTGTTGACTGTCCATTGTCCATGCAGAGTTACAACTCCACACTTTTACAACATACTGACAGTTCCTGAAGAAAAACTACTTAAAAAAAGGTATGACCCAGATGTTCCCTCATTTGACCAACTCCATCTAAGTTTAGATGTACAGAAGGGCTTAGATATAATATGCCCCATGCAACATGTTACTTCATCAATTCTCTAAAATAAGGTTTCAGAATAGTAACAGTAAGCGAAGGGGTGAAAACATGGAGGAATGAAGTCCTAATCACTATATATGCAATTTTTTTTTTACAGTAGGGGGAAACTTTTTACAGATAAGTTACAAACAAAGAAAAGGCAAATAATGTTGTACAAGAGATTTAACACACTCTGTGCAATGTCTTTACTTTGCTGTCATCATTTGGACAAACTCTTCGTATTTTATTTGCCCATCACCATCAATATCTACTTCCCTGATCATTTCATCAACCTCTTCTTCTGTTAATTTCTCTCCAAAGTTCATCATCACATAGCGAAGTTCTGCTGCACTAATAAGGCCATTGCCATCCTTGTCAAACACACGGAATGCTGCTCTGATTTCTTCTATATTGCTTGTGTCTTTCATCTTTCTTGCCATCATTGTCAGGAATTCCGGGAAGTCAATGGTGCCGTTACCATCGGCGTCCACTTCATTTATCATGGCCTGTAACTCTGCTTCTGTGGGATTCTTCCCAAGAGACCTCATGACAGTTCCAAATTCCTTTGTTGTTATAGTTCCATCACCATCCTTGTCAAACATTGAAAAAACTTCTTTGAATTCTGCAACCTGCTCTTCAGTCAGTTGGTCAGCCATGTTGCATGCGCTGCCGGTCTCTGGGACGTGATCGCACAACCACTCAGCTCGCTCGCTCTAATTGGACCTCTTACCTCTTATTTTAAATTACCTGGTCCAGTCCCACCAGGGGCTGGGCAGAGAGCAGGGACCCAGATGACCTCTCTGCTCAGAGGTCAGGTTGGGGGACAGAATCCTGAGAGGGTCCCGCTCTGCAGCAGTTCCCTGGGACCCAGTGGCACAGCTTTATGACTAGGTAGGTGTGGCCCTGGTTTCTGGGATGGGAGGCCATGCTGCTCTGTGACAGAGGGCCACACCCACTCCCTGGGAGGGGAAAATGGGCTGTGAGGAGCTGCCCGGTTGGGAGGCAGTGGTAGGTGGTTCAGGATGGCGTGCTTGGGTTTCCTCCTCCTCTTTCTCACCGGTGCTGTGGCCAGGGGGCAGTACGGCGTGGTCCACGTGGTGTCACAGAACTGGAGCAAGGACTACTGCATGCTGTTCAGCTCCGACTACATCACCCTGCCCCGGGACCTGCGCCATGCCCCACTCCTGCCCCTGCATGATGGCACCACGGCACCCTGGTGCCCAGGCAAGGGCCCGTCCCACCAGGCCCAGCCCAGCTCCACCAGCCAGCGGCTTCTCCACCGGACCACTGCCATGGTCATGAGGGGCAACTGTAGCTTCTATGCTAAGGGCTGGCTGGCTCAGAGCCAAGGCGCCCACGGGCTGCTCATTGTGAGCCGGGCCAGCAGCCAACAGTGCTCAGAGGCCACCCTGACATCCTGGAGCCCCCTCACGCCCTTGCCAGACATCACCATCCCCGTGGCCGTGCTCCGATATACCGACATGCTTGACATCTTCAGCCATGCCCACGGTGGCGCTGAGGTCCGGGTGGCCTTGTATGCGCCCCCAGAGCCCATTCTTGACTATAATATGGTGGTCATCTTCATCCTGGCTGTAGGCACGGTGGCTGTAGGCGGCTACTGGGCAGGCCTGACCGAGGCTGACTGGCTGCAGCGGCACCAGGCCCGAGGAGGAGGGGGGCCTGGCGGTCACAATCAGCAGGAAGCAGGGGCTGCCCAGAGGGGACAGGAGGAAGGAGGTGAGGGCGAACCGGTGGACTTCACACCAGCCATGATGGGCGCAGTGGTCACCATGTTCTGCTCCATCATGCTGCTCCTCTACTTCCTCTACGACTGCTTCGTCTATGTCATGATTGCTATCTTCAGCCTGGGCGCCGGCACCGGCCTCTACAGCTGCCTGGCCCCTCTGGTGCGCCACCTGCCCCTGCAGCAATACCAGTGGCCTCTGCCTGGCCGCTGGGCCCGTCTGCAGCTGCCCCTGCTGCTGCTGGCCAGCCTGTGCATGGTGGTGACCATCTTTTGGGTGGCCTACCGCAATGAGGACCGCTGGGCTTGGCTCCTACAGGACACGCTGGGTGTGACCTACTGCCTTTTCATCCTGAGGCGTGTGCGGCTGCCTACCCTCAAGAACTGCACCTCCTTCCTGCTGGCCCTGCTAGCCTTTGATGTCTTCTTTGTCTTCGTCACACCCCTCTTCACCAGGACTGGTGAGAGCATCATGGTGGAGGTAGCCTCGGGCCCGGCAGATTCCTTGAGCCACGAGAGGCTGCCCATGGTGCTGAAAGTGCCCCGGTTGAGTTTCTCGGCCTTGACCCTGTGTGACCAGCTCTTCTCCATCCTTGGCTTCGGTGACATCGTGGTCCCAGGCTTCTTGGTGGCCTACTGTCATCGCTTTGATGTGCAAATGCGCTCATGCCAGGTCTACTTCATAGCCTGCACTGTGGCCTACGCCGTGGGCCTGCTGGTCACTTTTGTTGCCATGGTCCTCACGCAGATGGGCCAGCCCGCCTTGCTCTACCTGGTATCCAGCACCCTGCTCACCAGCCTGGTTGTGGCAGCCTGCCGCCAAGAGCTCACTCTCTTCTGGACTGGCCAGGGCAGAGCCAAGACACCTGCCCGGCCTGTGGCAGGGCTCCGTGGTGCCCCTTCAGTTGGCTCCAAGCAGAAGCAGGAGAACGCAGCAGACTTGCACACATCCAGTGAGTCTGAGGGGGCCACCAACCACTCAGCAGGCAGCTTAGACAGCGACCTTGGAGAGGATCCTGCCGGGATTGTCACCATATCTGAGGATGAAGCCACTGGTCTGGATGGCTACAGTGATAGCTCTGAGGGCTGGAGCGATGCCAGCCTGGACCCTGATGAGCTGTTCTCTGTCTCTCCTGGGGCCTCAGAGGAGCTGATGCCACTGGTGCCACCACCCTCAGAGCTGGGCCACACCTATGCCCAGGTCCACAGCACCATCCTGCCCTGGATGGGGACCCACAAAAAGAAGGGCTTGAAGGTAAAGAAGAGCATGTCAACCCAGGCTCCCTTGTGACCGGGCCCTGGGAAATGTGACTCCAGAGAGGCTGGCAGGATATCACAGAGCAAAGCCATGCATGGCAAAAAGAAATCGGGGCATTAAAGATATCCCAGGTCTACCCAGTGGAGCTTTTTTGTTAGGATGGTAAGAAAGCGGCGACCACAGAATAAGTCTATACAGGGCCTGGAGTGTCCTTACAACTGGCACCACCCCAAATTGTGCAGGAGGGGGGGAAACAGGCTCAGAGAAGGCAAACGACTTGCACAAAGTTACTCAACAAGGTCAGGATTTTCTCCCAGAGCTTGCTAGGCGGTCACTTCCTCTCTCCCTGCCTCCCCAACACCAACCTCCAAGCCAGAGCCCCAGCTCCTTAGCCTGGTGGAGACAGGCTCCTGTCCCCGCAGCCTGTCCCACCCCAACTTCATTGCCCATCTCTCCCTCATGCTCAGGTCCAACTGAACCATTACCATTCTTTGATCATACCATGTCCTCTCTCTCTCTTTTTACACATGCTGTTCCCTCTGGCTGGGATGCCCTTCCCATTCAGGGCAGAAATCCCCCAACCCAGCTCCCTGGCTCACTAAACATTCCTGAGCATCCTTCAAGCATCAGCTTACATCCATCCTTTCTGCTAAACATCCCTGCTCAAGGTGCCCAGGACAGCAGCACCATGTAGCACCATACACAGATACTGAGTATGTACCTGCTGTGTGCGCCACCCTGTGATGGGCACCCAGGGAGGCTGCTGTCGAGCTGTGGGGTGAGTGGGGAGTAGAAAATACACAAGAAGCAACCTGAGAATCATCTTAAAGTTGGGGGCGGGAGGGCTGGAGCAGAAGTGGAAGAATTTAGGAGGCCACAGCTCTAGTTTCCATGATTCCCTCACTGACTGGATAATGAACAAGTCTCTTAACCCCTTTGAACCTCAGTAGTCTCATCTTCAAAACAGGGCTTATAATACCATGTCTACCCATAGGCAGGGGCAGAGACAAGATGACCTCTTGAAGAACCCAAAGTGTTTTAAACCATATGATGTGTTTTTATGTTGCTTCAGCAGAGCAAACAAACTCTGGGGCGAGGGAAGGCCTCCTGGTGGAAGCTATGTTGCACATGAGGGAATTATATCCCGAGAGGCAGCGTGGTACAGGAGTTAGGGTTTTAGAGCCAGCTCTATACTGGCCTATAAGTGTGTCACTGAGCAAGTGACTTAACCTCTCAGGGCCTCAGTTTTCTCATCTGTAAAATAGGAGATAATAGGACCCACAGTAGGGTTTTGGGGAGGTTTGCATGAGTTGGCTTATGTAAAGTGATTGACACCGTGCCCTGTTTGCAGGACCAGCTCTATGAATGTTAACCTTGTTCCCCTTCATGAAACCCTTTCAGGATCAAATCCAGCTCCTACCAGGCCTTCGCGTTCTGGCCTCTGCCTCCTCGTCTCTTCTCTCCACACCCGGCATCCCTGCCCCTACCACCAGGAGGGCATACAGCCGACCCCACCACACCCATCTCCCCACACAGGGCCCTCCCACAGGCTGGCTCCTCTCCCTGAAACTTGCTGCTCCTCCCACCCCCAGAATTGGGCCTGGCCAGCCCCAATCACTTTACCATACACCCTGTTCACTCTTGTCTCCCCCAGTTGGGTGTCAGTTTCATGAGGGAAGGGACCACTATGTCTTGTTCAGCTGTGTAATTCTAGGGCCTAGAATAGGGGCTGGTGTTTAGTAGATGCTTGATTTATGTTCGTTGGAGAAATGAATGAATGAATGAATGAATGAGGAATTAATCAAGCTTGAACCGTCGAGGGAGAGGGGATACCACTAGGTAAGGCCCCACTGCCCAGGCCACCTCCCTGGGTTCCTGCAGGGCCTTGGTCAGTGTGGAGATGTGACTCTGAGGGATCTGGTTGGACCCTGGGGGTGGGGCCGGTGGGGGTTCAGGTAATGGGCATCTTAAAGAAAGCTCAATCTGCTGATCCCCTCAGCAAACAGCACCTGAAGGCCCGGGCTGGACAAGGGCAGAGTGAGGAACCCGGGCCAGGACTCTGACCGGAGGCATTGACAGCCCTTCCTACTGGAGCCAGAGGCCATCTGGCCTGGACAGAGGGGCCTCCACAGGCCCTGGCTCCGTCCCAACCTAGGCAGCCTCCCCACTGCTGATTTGCGTCACTGGCCTGCCCGAGGTATGCTACACCCTTCTGCCAGACTGAGGGGAGGGCTGGACAGAAAGGCCTCTCGACCCCCTTCACTCCCCCAGACTAGGGGACAGGGGAACGCCTCTCTCCCAGGAACTTGCAGTCAAGGTGGCTCTGAGGACACTGGACTAGAGGCCCCTGTGGCAGGGCTGAGGCCTACCGGCAAGGAGAGGACTCTACAGGGAGAGAGTCTATGGAAGGAAGTCCCCCGCACCTTACAGCGCTGTCCACGTCCAAACACCATAGATTCAGAAAAGGTTGAGTCTGACTCCAACCTCACTGCTCTACCCAACGGAACAGAGAACATTCTATCTATATTCAGAGAACTTTCTAGCTATAAAGTGGGGAGAATAACTACCTACTTCAGGGGGCTGCGCTTAGGATTAAACTTCACTGGCAAGGAGCTGAGCCTGGGTGGGCTCCAGGAATCTTGTAGTTCTGTTGCTGCTGCTGCTCTGTGATGGCCCCATGTCCCCTGCTCCTGCCATAACCTCAGAGCCAGGCTCCTCTCTTAGCTGCAGGCTTGGCCTCACTTTGCCAGTCCCTTTCCTAGGGACTGGGCCGAATCCAGGTGGTTGGACCAAGCTGCCACCTGTCAGAGGTACACAAGGCTGGCAGCCCCCACCTGAATGCCAGAGGAACACAGGGTATTGATCGTGTGTATGTACACACACGTACACACACCTACACACATGCCCACATCCATCAGGCACACATGCACATACACACGTGTACCTTTACACCCTGCACACATGCATGTGCACACTCATGCCCAAGCATATATATACTGAACACTAGCACATACCTGTGCACACCCTACAGGCACACGCACACACACCCACACAAACACACACGTATGTGCAAGGGGACCACCAAGTGGGGCTTTCTTTAAGATGCCTATTACCTGAGCCCCCACTGGCCCCTCACTCTCCACCCCCAGGGTCTGACCAGAGAGCCCTCAGTGTCACATCTTCACGCTGACCAAGATCCTTCAGGGAGCTGGGGCCTTACCTCACGGTGTCCCTCTTCCTCTACGGTTCCGGCTGGATGTATTACTGGGCTCAGACCTTTGCTGCTGTTTCCTTCAGACTCAGCCCTTTCCCTCCGGTCCCTGCACCTGTGGGAACGGAATGCCGATGCCTGGTTTTCCTGCCCCAGAGGGCAGAGCAGCCCTTGTGTGGTGGTGTAGACACTGAGACACAGCACTCGGACCGCTCTTGAGGAGGGAGGTGGCCCACAGCCTCCTCCAGGGGCCGCCTCAGCTTTCCAGCCCAATTGGCTCTTTAGGGCGATAGGGGACATTGAGGGCCAGCTAATGACAAAGCAAGATAGTGGGACGAGGGCCTGGCATCTCCCTTCTCTTCCTTTAACAGGCGGTGTTTGATCCCAGCCCCCCTGGGCTGGCAGAGACGGTAGTAAGCCTACATCCCAGTCCGATAGCTCCCCCTGCCCTCACCTGCTTCCTCCGTCTCTCCTTTTGCATTCGGAACGCCATCTCAGGACCTGCTTCCTGGAGAGCCCGACCTGTGACAGGTGGAACCTAAGATGAGGCCAGGCAGGACTAGACTCCCTGAGGCCACGCCCAGGGCTCCGGGTAGCCCAGCTCAGGCTCTGGGGCTGTGCTTTGCTCAGGCTGCCTAGTAATTCTCTTTGTGGCCTTGTTGAATCCCAGCAAGAACCCCATGAGCTAAATAGTCACAGCTTTTTTGCTAGTTTGTTAGTTTTGAGTTTTTGGGGTTTTTTTTAGTTAATGAGAGTTTGGTACCCTGGATTCCCTGGACAGTGAGAACCAACAAGGACCCATGAGTTGCTCTAATCCACAGATGAGGGAAAGAAACCTAGAGAGGGTCAGGACCTGCCCAAGGTCACACAGCAATGAGACAGCAGAAATACAACTCTGTTCTGCCTCCCAGCCCAGCAGCTGGGTCAGCCCTCGTCCTCAACCTCCTCCCCTCCACACGCCCTGGTCTGTAAAACATGCCTCCCCAGGGAAACTCTGGGTCGGCCTGTGCCTCAGTAGGTACAGCCCTCCACTCCCACTGAGAAGTAGTTGTGTGTGTTGCTTGATAAGGAAGGTTTATGATTCAGCATCAAGCATCATCTCAGCCAGCTCAGGGAGGACACAGCTAGACTCCGAGTCCCTGCGACCTGGAATCAAAGCCCAGCACTGTTATTCACTGAGGCTACCCCCTCTGTGCCTCAGTGCCCTTGTCTGTAAAATGGGCTGCTAAGACTTACCTTGTGGGTTCATTGTAAGGATTAAATGAGGTGAAGTATGTGTATTAACAGCTAACATTTGCCAAACGCTACCAACAGGCTAGATATACACATTATCTTATTACGTGACACTCAGGTAGGGCAGTTTTCAGGACAGCACTGGCCACCTCCCCCAAATGCCATCTTTCCCAAATCAACTTTCTATTCCTTGGGATTGAGCTCCCAAAAGTAAAGCCATCCTCTACCCTTGGTCTCCCCCACCCATGTCCATCAGGACGTGATGTGTGGGTGGGTGCCTGGAGGTAAACAGGGGCACCACTGCAGAGCCAGGAAGAGGGGTCCCTTTGCAGTTTGACTGAAAAGGGGAAGGTTTTGTGCCTTTTTTTTCTTGCAACCCTGAACTTTGAGTGCTCCTGTGCTGCCACCTGCTGGTAAGATAGGAGCAGGCGTGCTTTCACCCTAAGGGCCAGGAGCATTCCATTAAGGAGCTTTGGAATAATTATAATCAGGGGTGGTAGCCCCCAAAATATATAGTAACCTACCCATCAGCAGAGTTCTGAAGCCCCTACTGACTCCCCAGGGTTAACCCCTTAAAATCTGGTTGTGAGGATATGGAGGTGTCCTGGGTCTGAAAGTATTTTGATATTTTATGAAATGAAGCCGGCCCAACACAACATCACTGAATGTCCTTAATGCTTGAAGATGGCCCATGCCCTGGCATTTATCACGCCCCGTTGAATCAGGCTGCCTTGAATAAGTGTTCACAGACTCCAGCACTCGGTCCATTCCTGGGAGAAGCTGGAAGAGGCAAAGAATGGATTCTCCCTTAGAGCCTCCAGAAAGAGCATTGGCCGGCTGACCCCATGATTTCGGCTCAGTGATACTGATTTCAGACTTCTGGCTTGTGAATTGTGAGAGAATTAATGTCTGTTGCGTGAAGGCACCAAGGTCATGGTAATTTGCTATAGCAGCCACAGGAAACTAAAACACTGATCAATAGATGTCCATGGCACAGGCTGCCTGTGTGCCCAGCACTGTGAATTGAGAATTAAATACCTCCCAGAGCAGACGAGACAAAGACTCAGCAAAACAGCAAAACTCCTCGTCTATCCAAAGGAGAGGAGGGAATCGGGGTCTCAGTTACAATAGCCAGTGAATATAGTCTCAGAGCAGGTGCTGTAGCAGGCTCCAGGAACTTATTTTTACTGTTATTTTATTGTGCTATAGAGAAAAAATGGAAAGCACAGAAAAGTAGGGGGAAAAGCACAATTACTGTTAAACTTTTGATTTATTTTCATCCAATCCTTTTTTTCCCATGCATAGGTTTTTATGTGTGTGTTTCATTTACATAGTTATAATCAAACTGGTTATATTGTACAAATTGGTATTTTGCTGTAAATAGTCTCTGTAACCTTTGAACCTTGATTTTGGTGGATTATGTATTATTCCATAGCAGATACATAAATTTAATATTATCTTATTATATGTTTGGCCTGTTTCCTACAGCACCATGAAAAATATCTTTGGCTGTAAACAACATGTTTGAGAAGATTTCTGTAATAGATCTAGTAATTTTACTTCTGGGAAACTAGGGATACGAAAATCTTCAAAGGTTGTAATTCATTTTGCCAAATTACTTGCCAAATCATGTATGTGCCAATTTATCCTCTACATATGCTGTGAAATATGCAAGTGACCGTTTTACCACATCCTCCCTAGCACCCTTGCTAATTCAATAGGATGAAAAGTAACATCTCTTTCCATTCGCTTATCTCTGATTAACAGTGAGGTTGAACTTTTATTTACATACGCTGGTTTATTAGTGGAATATTCTCCATTCCAGGGCTTAGCACAATGTCCAACTAGTTTCCATTTCCCGTAGATTCTACACTAGGAAAACCTCTGGGATCTATTTCTATCCTTCCCATTTTTACTATCTCAAGATGTCACCTCTCACCGGGGCCTTTAGGATCCTTGTTAAAGAGAAGAGCACACATATTTTGGGTCATGTACCCCCAGCGGAAAGACCACGGATGCCTCCCTATTACCTGTCAAACCAACCCCAACCCCTTAGCCTGGTGTTTAATTAAGGCCATCCATGATCAGCCTTCCCTACCAGCCAACTTTGCCTCCTACTGGTTCTGTGTGTGTAGTTCTCCACTCCTGCTTATTATCCTTGCCCCATGCCTCTGTTCCACTCACTTAGAAAGTGCTTCGTCCACTTTCCCCTAATTCCTAAGCACATTGTATCCACAGAGGTTCAGTCCACATTCTCCAGCGCCCTGTGACTGGCCCTGTCCAAGGTCCTGGAGATGAACAGTAAACAGTAGTCCCTGACTCAGAGGGTCTCACCATAGGGAGAGGGTGGAGAAGGGCACAGATGCATTAATAAGGCCTTTTTGGCCTCAAAGAACAAGAACCTACTCGAAAAGGCTCAAGCAAAAAGAGGAGCTTATTGGAAGGAGATGGGATTTCTCAGAACACGAGGGCAAACAGCCCAGTTGGGTCTCATGGGAACTGGGCATCAGAAAGCTGTCAGAAAGCAAAGCCGCCCTCTCCACCTTTCCAGGCTGCATAGTCTCTGTGTATCAATTTCCTCTCCTCTCCATCCTGAGCCAGCTGCCTCTGCACATTCATTTTTCTCCTGGCCCCAATTCTACATCATGACCTCTTGGCCCAGGGATTACCATCAATGGGCATTGATTGGTCTCTATGTGGACACCATTCGGTATCTCAAGAGAGAGAATCTACTTGGCTTAGATTTTGCTCTATTTGATCAGGGTACTGTCTGTCATTGACCTGTGGGGAGCCCATAGGCCCTTGACTCACACGTCTCTACCCCTGGTTCAATCAGCTGTGGCCAGAGATGGAGGGCAAGGAATGCAGGGTCAGATACTGCAAAGCGTTGTCAAAATCTGAATTTCTAGATGATTTACGTGCTTCGTAAAGTTTCAGAAGCACTGTTATAGAGCAGTGGTTCTCAAAGAGTGATCCCGGATCCACCAGCAGCCCCACCACCTGGGAACTGGTCAGAATTGCAATTTGAGGCCCTTCCCTGGGCCTGGAGGGGCCTGGAAGGAGTTGGATGCTTCACACAGGTGCCCAAAGAGAGCCCCACCCACCACCCTCTGTTTTTCACAGAGAAAATTCTTATCTTCCTTTCATGAGAAGGAGCCTGTGTCTTGCTTTCCACCTGTCACCTGTGGGATTGACAAAGAGAAACTGCTATACAAGCTGCCATGTAGAAATGTAACATGTTGAGGTTTGGTTATGCTGGTCAGAGGCATGTCAACAATCCCTGTGGCCCTCATGTTCCTATCCAGGCAACATCGGGGGAGAGGATTTCTGTTATCTCTTCAAGGATTGTGGGTTTTAGTGTCCTGGTTGATTCCCACCTGTATTAGTTTCTTGTGGTTGCTATAGCAAAGTACCAAAACCTGATGGCGTAAAACAATGAAAGTTTATTTTCTCACAGTCTGGAGGCCAGAAGCCTGGAATTCTGGTGTCAGTGGGGCCATGCTCCCTCTGAGGGCTCTAGGGGAGAAGACTCCAGGTGAGTCTTAGCGTGTGGCCACCTAACTCCACTGCCTCCATCTTCACACAGCCTTCCCTTCTCTCTGTGTCTCATATCTCCTTCTGCCTCTGTGTTTATAAGTACACGTTCCATTGGATTTAGGGACCATCTCGATAACCCAGGATGATCTCATCTGAAGGTTCTTAACTCACTACATCAGCAAAGACCCTTTTTCCAAATAAGATCATATTCACAGGTTCTGGTGGAGATAATACTGCTAATTATTTCAATTAGCAATAATTCCATTTTGAATAAACCTCATTGGCTATGATACTGTCACTGCGCAAAGCTTGGACACATATTTTGGGGGCTACCCCCATCCAACACACTATACCACCCTCTCTGCCAAATGTTTGGGACCACACTAAGGACAAATGATGTCCCCACCCATCTTCATTCTTATTCAGAGTAACTACAAATGACAAGATTATTACAGCCAGAAGGAGAAGAATATGAAAAAACAAGGCACGGCCCCTCTTCTCAATGGTTGGGTGGGACCAGAGCAGCCAAGAAAGGTGCTGCCTTTGCTCTCCCACCCTTGGCAGTGCCCACCCCTGCTGGCCATCTCCTGTCAATTTCCGGGGCTGTGGCTGGAGGATGAGAGATTGCCCTGAGGGGGGTTCTGAGTGCCTGGATGGCGTTCTGGGAATTGCAGGGTCCTCAGCGTTCCCAAGATGAACATGCATGCCTTCTGCAGCTTCCGCTCTGCCAATGCAGGAGCTTTTACAATTGCCAGAATGGCAATTAAGGAGGGGATAATCAGCCAAATGGTGCATTCTTGGTCTCCCACAGCTAGTTTTCTGTGCAGCCAGTCGCAGGGCCAAAGGAGATGAAACTTTCTAGAAAGCAAGCTGGTGTCCAAAAAAGGCCCATTCTGTATGGCTTCTAATGTTGTTATCCCAGGGATGATGAGTGAAATGAGGACTGAGCAGCCCTGGTCCCACTGTGCTTCTCTGAGATCAATGCCAGCTGGAGACCACTAAGCATTGACCAAGGGAGAAAGGAGGCAAATGAGAGGCAGGAGGACTGAGGACAAGGAGTTTGAAGTGTAAATAAGCAAATAGATTCGACTTGGGCTCTCTTCCCCGCCCCCACCACTTGGCCACTAATTGGCCCTGTGAGCTTGGAAGAGTTCTTAAATAAAGAACCTTTACAAACCACTAGAAAAAGACGAACAATCCAAGAAGGGGAAAAAATGGGCAAAGAATTTGAACAGGCATTTTACAGAAGAAACACAGATGGCAAAAAATAATATATATATATATATATATATATATATGAAAAGATGTTCAATCTCTCTAGTAATCAGGGAAACAAAACTTGAAACAACCAGAACATGAGTGGGAAAATTGGTGACATCTGACTAAAGTCTGCAGTTTAGTTACTAGCATTGTGTAGATGTTAATGTCTTAGTTTTGATCCTTATAGTATGGTACGGTCAGATGGTAACATTAGAAGAAGCTAGGTGAAGGGTCTATGAGAATTTTGTGTCTTCACGACTTTTCTCCTCTTAGCCTTAACTTAGGACAAAATAAAAGCAAACAACAACTACTTCGACAATCATAATAGAAAACAACAAAGAGATATTCACTGTCTACCAGCAGAGTGGCAAGAATTATAAAGATTAATAAGATCCAGCATTGGAGGTGGTGTTGCTGAGGAGGTGGGAGAGTGATCTGATAACACGTTTGTAGAGTTCACTTTGGCAGTATCGATTACAATTCCATTGTGCGTGCCCCTTGACCCGGGAATTCCATAGCTTGGTATCTACTCTACCAAAATCCTTGGACTTGTATTCAAAGAGGTATGTTCAGGGGTGTTCACCATAACCCTGTTGTAATAGCCAGGAGCAGCCGAAATGCACAAACAGAGGAAATGCACCAACACAGGAAAGTCTAAATGATACAGTGCATCGAGCCATGAAATACTATGTGGCAGGTAAAAAGAATGCAATAGATCCACATGAACAAAAATGTAAAGGGTTCCAAAGCAGAAAAAGTATAATCTCATTGATATAAAGAAAAAACACACATAAAGCCATGTACTCCTAAAAGTATGTAGGCAGTCCTAAGCAGACAAAACGGGGGGTGGGAGGATGTCCACATTGCCTTGTGTTCAGCCGGTGGCCTGGCCTACCTGTATATAAAGACTGATTTCTTAGCAGGCAGGAAGACCCTGGGAGGCCTGGCTGGCATTGCCAGTTGTTTTTGCTTTATCTCCTTCACCAGTTGCTGCCGTCCATGCCCGTGGCCAGAGTGCACCAACTTTTGACTCCATCAACCTCCCCTCATCAGCCTCTTTTAAGGTGTTCACTTCTAAGGCACCCAAAAGTTTTGGATGCTGCTCTGACTTTTTTTAGCAACCAGCCTATCTGGAAGAAAGTTATTTTAGATTTTATAATGTCAGATTTGGAAGGTTGATTACCTTACAAAATGCATCAGTTGTATACAAAGGATGGGCTGACATGTCTCTCCAGGATGCTGCTTTTCAAAGAATCAGATTTTTTTAGAGCTAAGAGGCCCCTGGATGTCTTCTATTCTAACCCCCTCAATTTGCAAATGAGGCAACAAGCACAGAGAAGTCAAGCGTTTTGCTCAATTATACCAACTAGTTAGTAGCATTGGCAATAAAAAATCCTACAAACTTAATCAACACTCAGGGTTTCCGTCTGATGTTTGCAAACTATTGAAGAAAAAATGTAATGAAAAGTTATCCTGCACAAGTATGCCTCACTTCGTTTTTTAAGGCTTAAATTTTAAGCCATAGATTTCTTTTTTTAAAACTATGTGAATATTAAATCCAAGTTTTCTCTTTAGTGCATTCATCTGCAAAATGCGTTATGTTTCCATATCATTGATCTTCAACGGGCAATGAGCTTAGCTTGACATTTCTCTGCCCATCACCTCCCTCTCAGGCGTTTAGGGACCTGGAACCAAATACTTCAGGGCACCAAGAGAATTAGGACAGAAGACTTCTTTGTAAGAGTTGCTTCAGTCATTTGGTCACTCTTTCTGGTTTATCTAGTTCGAATTTTCACATTTGTCTTCCTTAAAGAGACACACACCCCTATATTTATAACGTTCAGTACCATTTTTCTTCTTTAGTCTGTTCATAATTTTGATTTCATATCCCAAACCTAAAGTCATTGGCCCTAACTTGCAAGAGAAAGCAGTTATTGTGAATGAACAAGCAAAGCACGTGGGCCCTGAGATGCTAGTGCTGGACACAAAAGCCCCTCTATGACTTTATGAGAGCCATTCCCCCAAACATCACTCAGCACAAGAAAAAGGGCACACACTGTGCTCACGCTCTGTTTAACCCGCCTGAATTTATAAACAACTGAAGCATAACACAAACAAGTTGGGTTTGTTTTTTTTTTAGCTTGCTGGTATATTTAACTCAATAAATGTTTGTTAATTAACTCGTGAGGTTGTTTGTTTGTTCGTTTAGCCCCAGGTTATCTCTGCTTTTAAATGGACTCCACTGGCTGGTTTGAATTGGATCGTTTCTTTGTATAACAGGCTGATTCCTATGCAGGATAGACTAGATCAGGGGTTGGCAAACTGCAGCTCGTGAGCCACGTGTAGCTCTTTGGGTACATTCCGTCTAAAAAGTTTGCTGACCCCTGGAGGAGCCAATCCTGTCCCTCACAACAATTTAAAAATTACTTGAGAGCCATAAATATATTTTTACATAATCACCATTATGTGAATAATATCCTTTTTAAATGTTATAAATGAAACTATGATAGTTTTATTTTCATTTTCGATTTTACTTCAGAGCCACATGTACGTACCGAAAGAGCCGCATGTGGCTCGCGAGCTGCAGTTTGCTGACCCCCTGGCGGCTCTTCTGTCTCAAAAGTTTGCCGACCCTTGGGCTAGATTATGGCGCCATAACAAACAATACCCAAATCTCAATGGCCTTACCAAAGTTTGTTTTCCACTCATGTTACATGTCCTGTGAGGATCAGGAGTGAGCTTGGAGCTTATTGTAATCACTCAGGGACGCTGACTGAAGGAGGCTCCTTCTTGATATCTTCCACACTCACCTCAGCAGATGGAGAGAACTCTGAAGGGACAAGCCATCAAATGCTCCAGCCCAGAAGTGACATCTGTCACTACCTTTCACAACTCATTGGTCTGAACTGATCACATGACTCTATGCAACTACAGGGCACCAGGAAGTTCAGTGCTCTAGGTACTCACCAGGAGAGGAAAACAGCCCTGCTGGCTCGCACAGGCCTCAGCACATATACACACCTTCATACTGGGTCCAGGTAACAGCTTCTCTGAGGACAGCCCAACGCCAAATCAACTGGTCAAATGTTTAAGCACCAATTATGAGCAAGGCCTGATGGGACTGAGGAATAAGGAATGGGTGTTTAGACAACCAAAGTCTCAGAAGTTTTTCTCCTAATTTTGTGGTATGTGAGTTACATCTCAAAAACACACACCAAGGGCCGGCTGAGTGGCTCAGTTGGTTAAGAGCTCGCTCAAGAATTTGAGCTCTGAACAACAGACGTTCGATGCCCAGCCTGAGCTGAGCTGCCACTAAGCTGCCAATAGGTAGCAGGATGGCTCAGCTAAAAACAAAAACAAAAACAAAACACACACACACAAAAGAAGTTCACCTGTTCCTCCATGGGGAAAAAAGTCATAGAGGTACCACTGACATCTGGGATAGAGGCCAGGGATGCTGCCACTCATCCTTCAATGCACAGGACAGGCACCACAACAAAAACGATGTGGTTCAAAATCATGCTGTGGTTGAGAAACCCTAGAGTGCTGTGCAGTTCACATTCTGAAAACAAAATACAAAAACAAGTCCCCAAACCAAAACAAACAAGAAGTCTGCCTTGGATTCTACTCCCGCGTGTCGCTGTGTGGTTGCAGCTCCCTTTGCAGGAGTCACACAGGAACATCCCTGAGATGGGCTGCTGGGCCCAGCACGGGGCAGTGACCAGATCCCACTTCTGATAACTGCTTACAAGTGGCCTTGACTCTCCAAACACCAGGAGCGCTCCCTCCCCAGCAGTGACAACCAAAAATGACTCCAGACAGTGTCAAGTGTCCCTGGGGGCAAAATCTCTCCCAGGTCAGAATCCTGTTCTCATAAAACGTTCAGGTTTGCTGAGGGCACCATTTCAGTTGCGCTGCAGAGAAACAAACCCTGAACTGGGGACTGCAAAGCCTGAGTTTAAATCCAGCTCTGCCATGAAATCACTCAGAGCTTTCCCTCTTCAGGCCTCAGTTTCCCTCACTGTAAGATGTGAGGATTTAACAGGACAATTCCTACAGTCGGTTCATCACTTCTAAGGCTCTTGGGCTCAGTTCTGGAAGTTTTCATTCTAACGCCATTCTAGTCATAGCCTCCCCCTCTTCCCAGAGAAAGAGCGGAATGACGATTTCAGCAGCACAGTAGCACAGTTCAGATGACAGGAGAGGCTGATGAGGGGACACAGAATGTAGAAAATGGGCAGCCAGAGGGGTGGCTGGGGAAAGGAGAGGGTGGGGAAAGGCACCAGCAGTGGAGATCCTGAATGCACCAAAAGGCATTTCCTGGGCTGACCCTGTGCCTGTCCACTAAAAAGTCATCTGTGGCCTAAGGAATAAGAAGAGGTGCACAAGGGGCTGGTAAAGGGGGTTTGGAGTAGTTAAGAGGATAAATAGCAAGCCTGTACACAGAGAAGAGAGCAATGTCCCCAAGAATGGGAGGGAAGTGTGTGTGTGTGTGTGTGTGTGTGTGTGTGTGTGTGTATCCTTGCTAATGGCAAGAGAAATTGAACAATTTTAATTCAGCTTGACTATGTCTGTAAGCTTAAAAAAATCATTATCACAGGATTATTAGGTTTGCTGGTCTCTTACTGGCCTCTTGACTCTTGTTCAGCTGGAATCAAAAGACAGAGCAAGAGCAGGAAAGGGAGGGATGCCCCCTGCTCCTCTCTGTCCATATTTTCTCCTGTTCCTTCTCAGAATCCAATAAAGCCTGACAGTGAACTTGAACGGGAGTGAGAGGTATTTAATAAAAGGCTGTTCCGTCTAAACAATGATTCAGGACTTTCTGAAAGCCGGAAGAGACAGGCTGAACCGTCTTTTCCATTCTAGGTCCCCTAAAAAGGGTTTAAGCTTATCTTTTATTTGTCTTACATTTGGACGTGTGTGTGTGTGTGTGTGTGTGTGTGTGTGTGTGTGTGTGTGTGTGTTTCAGCCACATTAACACTTTTCTGGGTTGCTAACAAACTGAGCTCCCAGGTTATGCACAGTCTGCACCTGTTTCTCAGAAATATTTCACCCGGTTGTTCTTTTATCCATCCACTGCCAGCCACTCAGCAACTGTTCATGAAGCGCCTACTGTGTGTCAAGGACTGTGTTTAGGCTGAGGGCACAAAAGTGAATACAAGGCAGTCTAGGCCTACCAGGCATCACATTTGGCATGTACATGAGCGGTCATACCCCAGTGTAGTAAGTGAGCCCCCTGGGGCAACTCCTGGCCCTGAGAGGGAAGCCTCAGGAGGGTGAGGGGGGCAGCTTCTGAGATGAGGGTATCAAAGCTAAGTCTTGAAGGACAAAGAAGAGTTATTCAGGCATAGATGACAGAATGATATAGGCTTATAAGAGGCATAAAAGCAAGAGAGAGTTTGAAGATTCACTGACCTATAAAGAATACTCGTATAACATGATTGGATAGTAGTGATCGGAGAGGAGAGGGTGAGGAATAAGACCAAGCTGGCTGACCTAGGCTACATCTACCGTGCCAAGGACCTCTGCCCCTCATTACCAAACTATAGCTTCTATTACTCACATTCCCATTATTCACAGTTCTGTTCTATAAAGCCCCCATGAACACTGAACTAGTGAATAACGAACCATTACTCCTAGGGGAAATACAGGCTTACATCCCTGCAAGCCTCTGGTCACAACATTTTCGTCAACTGGATAATATAAAACCTTGTTTTATGTGTGTTTCTGTTTTAAAACACCTTATTTAATATATATCATTGATTTGTTAACATTGAGCTCACAGCCAACAGCTCCCTCGCTGTCTGAAGGACCTTATCAATCTAATACACACATTTTCCCTGTGAGGCACGTCACAGCCTGCTTCTGCTTAGAAACACTGGACAGCCATTTAAAACAGCGAAATCACCAACACCATCAACAACAAAAAACACACACACAAAAACACAAAGAGTGTGGCACTAAATAACCACGAAAAGACACTTGTTTACAGTATGAGAGCTGAGCCAGAAGGCAGAGTATTGCCTTATTTGATCTCAGCTATTGAAGTGCACAGTTGGACCAATCAAATTTTTTGCCACTCTGCACATATCCACGAGTGACTGCAAAAATGCCACAACTAAAGGGGCCGACCGAGTGGCGTGTTGGTTAAGAGCTGGCTTGGGACGCCAGAGAGCCTTGGTTCAGATCCCACATATGAGGGCCAGTGACACTGCCCTCTACAGCTAAGATGCTGAACAACAGCTCAACCTGGAGCTGGGCTGCCATGAGTCGCCCGCCACGGCGTAGGCTGCAGTCCCTGTGGCAGTGGGTTGCCATGGGCTACCGTGTGTAGCCAGCAGCCAGCATGAGCAGCCAGCAGCCACCGTGAGCGGCCGTCCAGAGGCCGGCGACTGATCTGCCTCGCCTGGGAAGAGCGCAACGATGGTGCCAGCTTGGGCTAGGGAAGCAACGTCCTCCACAACTAGATTGAAGAACAAAACGACAGCAACTTTTCTTTTCCCCTTCCCCCAATTCCCCAATAAAATCTTTTTTAAAAAGCCACAACTATGGATTTAGGGGTTACAAATACATTTTAGGAAGTAGGCAAATTCACAAACATGGAATCATGAATAAAAAGGATCATCTGTATTTAAAAAACTTAACTACGAACCCCTGAATCCTTGGTTCTGCCAGTGACCACTACATCCAATAGAATATTTTGATTGATTGTCTCCATTTTGACTTCCCCTGGAATACAGAAGAGAGGTAGGAGTGAATGTAGAGCTCTCTATGAATTTAAGACTAAAGACCTGGGCGCTCATGTAAAGCTACCTTACACTAAAGCAGTGTTGACACCAATCCATCCTATGTCATACTAGAAAGACATCCTATCGAAGGGTGACTTACAGCTCCTTCTCTGCTGCCAGGGGAGCCAGGCTCAACGACCATCCCTGCCTGGAGCAAAGCAAAGCACCTCAGAGCCCCAGAGGGCTGCTCTGTGGTGTCAGCCATCAGCAGGGACACTGTCCATATTGGTTTGGGGAGGAGCAGCTGGAAATCATAGTTTTGGGCCTGCCAGCTGCTGACACAAATGCGGCAGGCTTTGCCCAGCCATGGGTTACCAGAACAGTCTGGGCAGCCCGGTGCTTCAAAAATTTCCAGGACAAAGTGATAAATACACTCCTGTGAGCTGCTAAATCCCAGGAACCCTTTCAGGGCAATTATTTATTTGAAATGGCAGGCATGGAACTGATAGGTCTTATTTAATATTTTATAACGTCAAGAGACTCTTATATAGGAACAAAAAGTCACAGAACGCAGGTCTCTCAGAATCTCAGCTCCTAGCTCTCCCACTGACTTCGTCAGGGACTTTCCTGTATCATGAAACAGTGGAATTCATTACTTAGAGCTTGATTTTTAAAGGACGGGTTACAAGTTGCCCAAACGGTGTCTAATGCTGATTTATTTTTATTTTTTTGCATTTTCCCAATTTTTAAAAATTTAATTCTTACAAAATGGACTTTTTTTTCTTTTAGAGTAGTTTTGGGTTCACAGCAACACTGAGTAGAAAGTACAGAGAGTTCCCGTATACCCTCACCCTCTCCCATACACAGTGTCACCCACCATCAATATCCAACATCAGGGTGACACCTCTGTCACAACCCATAAACCTGCACTGACACATCGTTATTGCCCAGACTCCACAGTTTGCAGAGTTCACTCTTGATGTACAGTCTATGGATTCTGACAAATATACAATGACATGTATCCACTATCATACAGAATATATATAACATATGGAATAGCTTCACTGCCCTAAAAATCGTCTGTGCTCCCTCTCTCTCCAACCCCTGACAACCACTAACCTTTTTACTGTCTCTATAGTTTTGCCTTTTCCAGAATGGCATAGAATTGGAATCATGTATTATGTACATAACCTTCTCAGATTGGCTACCCCAAATATGTAAGATCGATATCAACTAATAAGTCACCTGCAAATCACTACTCTAAGCAACTTGAGGTCCGGGTCATCATATTCCCTGCATAGAGGAAGCACTTAAATGTTGAAAGGATAAACAACCTCCTTCTCTGATTAAAAAAAAAAACCCATCAGAACACTAGTAACAGTGGCAGTACTTAGAAGTTAGTATTACTTAGGAAAAGAGATGATAATGACATTTACTCTGAATAAAGAACCGCTTGTAAAAAAAAATAAAAAGTCAAGTATAAACGCCAGGCTGTAAGTAGTGTGATTTGACTCAGGTTTTAATATTTTGGTAACTTTTAGAATTGTTTTTAAAGTTTTGTTATATAATTGGCATACAGCACTATATAAGTTTAAGGTATACAGAATAATGACTTAACATACATATATTGTGAAATTATTACCACAAGGAGTTTAGATAACATCCATCATCTCATATAGTTACAATTTTTTCTTGTGATGAGAACTTTTAGGATTTACAAGCTGTTTTAGCAGCTTTCAAATATACCATACATTAGTGTTAAGTACAGTCATCATGGTGTACATGACATCCCAATTTTAGAATTCTGCCTACATTGTTCATAAGATGGGGTTTTGCAGCTGATGGCATGGTTTACATGAAAGGGATGTCTGCTCAACTTTTTCAAGATTTGTATTTGGGGTTCCCCTCTGAGCACTCCCCAAATTACCTGACACTCCCTGAGGCCGGATATCCAGAGTGTCTGGCCAAAGCCAAATATAAGGAGAGGATGAGCTCATGGGCCTATTATGCCCGTTCCTATTTCTGGGCCCCAGGGTCATCCTGGCCTTTTTGACAATAATGCTGTGCTGCTGAGTCATATGTAACTGAAACCCTGGTTGGCAGTTCACCCTGCTTCTTGCCAGAACCCAGGAAATCTCAGCAAGGGCTGATGGCATTTCCCTTGGCAATGGAGGGAAGGAGAGGTAGGCAAAAGGCATTCAGGAAATATAAAAACAGAAAGGAAAACTTGAGCCTAAACAATAATTATGAAAGATAAGTCCAGAGAAATTAAGGCATGGCTCTGCCTTGCTTTATATAATTAAGGTGTTTATAAATTTGCATGTAAATCAACTCACATTTCAATTGTAACAGGGTAAGTGACATTTAAGGGAATCTGGTGATGGTTCCTTTTGTCTAGTGAAACATTTGTCTGTAATGTTAATACTCACTTCCTAATTTAATTGTATTATATTCATATTTCTCTATGCTGGCTTTAAGAAAGAACTGTGGGTGTCTCATCCAGGCACCATACCTAGCAGACAATTAGGCAAAACAAATGCATGTGAGGCTGCCTAAACAGGCTGGGAATCTGGACCTCTGGCTTTATAATTGAAAATAAAGAAATGTTGGTCTTCAAGGCTGTCATCTGTCTCACTAGAAAATGCCTTGTTAGGAAACGTGTTTTCAGGAAAATATTTCAAAGGGGAAAAATGTGCTGCTCATTCGTAGCTAGGAGGAACTGAGTGAGATGGTTTCTTAGCATTATTGTGGCTAATACTCAATGTGCTGCTCATTCGTAGCTAGGAGGAATTGAATGAGATGGCTTCCTAGCATTATTGTGGCTAATACGCAACATCTCTTTCTCCCCCTGTATCTGGTATTTAGCTGGTCACAAGGGCCTCTGTAATAAAGACTACAATTTCCTAAGCTTGGTGGCCACAATGTGTGGCCATGTACATATTCTGGCCAATAGGATGTTAGCAAGAATATCAAGTGTGATTTACAGGAATTGTCCTTAAAAGATAGAGATGCTCCCTTCTTTGTCTCTTCCTCATTTCTGGGAATGTGTTGCCTGGAGCTCAAGCAGCCACTTCGGACTATGAAGCAGCAAGCTAAGGATGATACAGAAATCAAATAAATAGATATAGGCTCCAAGAAGGTCTTAGAGTTTCTAAAAACAGCCCTTGACTCCTATTTCTGGAGAAATACAATTTTTGTCTTGTTGAAATCACAGCTGCTTTGCATTTTTGTCACACAGAACTGAATATAAGACTAATTGATCCAGCATTAAGGAAATACTGATCTCATCTCATTGTAGCCTTTATTTCATTCAATTTAATGGACTTATTAAACTCTCACTACATAGAAAAAGAATATAAAGGATGTTAACCTGAGGGCCCAGAAACTTGGAGAGAAAAAAGTTCATCTTCATTTTTATAACCTGTATTGGAATTTAGCATTTCAGTAATCAATGTAGTAATAACAGTATCTGTGACTTTGTCACTAGTGGATATTTTCTTATCACATTCCATGTGTTAGAGATATTTCAAAAGATCATTTATATTTACCCCCATTTGAAATTGGGAAAGTAATTAAACCCACTGCTACATTTTATTATTTAATGCATTCATGACGATGCAGGCTAGGTTCTCTGGGAAGCAGGTTCTGAGGCAGTTCAGCATGCGAGATATTTAGGCAGTACCCTTGGGAAGGATAGCTGTGGAAGGGAGAGCAATGAAGCAGGACTGTGCAAAAGGAGAACTCAAACTGTGATGCAGGCCCAACAACAGCCTCAGTGGACCACCGGGGGATCTCTGAACCCAAAATGGACCACCAGAGTTGCCCCATGTTGAACGGTTATCTGCCCACCTGGGTCGGTCAGCCATTAGATATGGGGTTACCCTAGGCATCTTCCCTGAGGGGTCTGTGCCATAGTCACCATGTCCTTCTGTGGTAAGCAAAGGAATGCCCCTATCAAAGATGTCCATGTCCTAGTCCTTGGAACATGTGAACACGTTACCTTATATGGCAAAATGGACTCGAAGCTGTGAGGAAATTCAGAATCTTGAAATGAGGAGATGATCCTGGATTATCTGGGGGGCCCAGTGTCATCCCAAGGATTATAAGTGAAACAGGGAAGCAGGAGTGTCAGAGTCAGAGAAGATGTGACAACAGAAGCAGAGGTTGGAGGGATATGATTGTTGGCTGGGGGCCACCCACCAAGGAATGGGAAGAGCACCCAGAAACTGGGAAAGGCAAGGAAACAGACTCTGCCTCTGAGCCTCCAGGAGGACTGCAGCCCTGCTAACACCCCATGAGGTTTGCTTGATGAGACTCATTTTGGACTTCTGACCCCCAGAATGTAAAGTAATAAATTGACTTTGTTTTAAGTTACTAAGTTTGTGGTCATTTGTTACAGCAACAACAGGAAATGAATACACTTTCTCAGGCTAGGGTGGATGACCCTGTCTTTTAACAAAAGGGAATACCAAGAGGTGCCCACGTGACAAATGTATCCTCCCCGTTTTTTGGTAGCAGTCCTACTTCCTGCGGATGACTAAAGTCAGTTATTCCTGCCAGGACAGTACCGTCTGTTCCTGCCTGCTGCTCTCTGCACCCAAAGAGCTCAGGCAGCAGCCATCGCTTATAGTTCAATGAAACCCTTGCTGTGTCCCCGAGTGGAAATTTTCCCTTTGCGGGCCCAGGACCTGTAACCCTGCAGAGCCTACAGTAGTGAGGATGGGAAGCTCAGATTCCCCACTGGAGTATCTGGGAATGTTGGGAAGTGGAACCACTTCAGCTTCTTTCTACTCCTTGATTCCCAGACCCATGTATTCTTTTCCTGTTTGGACTTTTATAAATTCTATAGGTATCTGGGTCTTAGTGCCAATCCTACCTGGGACACTGCTACATAAAAAAAAATGGAAGCCCAGAGAAGTTAATGAATTTGTTGAAGATCACACAGGATGGCTAAGATTAGGACCCAATTCTTTGGAAACCTAATCCAGTTCTCGTTCCCTATGCCATTGTACCTTCTATGCTTCTTTCTGGTGGGTGTGGTCTGCCGACTTGGCCAGGAGATCCCTATGTCAGCAAGAGAGACGGGTAAAGAGGAAGGGAGAGGATGTATTTTCTTGACCTGAATTAGTGAGCCATTAGCTACCTCCATTGATTAAATTATCTGGACTGAACACTCAACTCCACATTACATGCAGTTAAATGATGGATCTGCTTAAGATTGTCTCTAGCATTCATCACCTCAATTGAATGGAGGCAAACGTGATCATGCGGTATCAGGGGACCACGGTGTTATTAGGTCCCAGTCGGTTCTCAATGATCCTATACCTTAAAGGAAAGAAAATGAGAAATTTCAATGGGAGGAGTGTTAATTTGACTGCTACAGTTTATTTTACATATAGAAATAATGTATAGCAAAAGCACTGATGGTGATGATGAAATAACTATTATTTATCATTTAATGGATGTCCACTATTTGTCAGGCACTTTACACAAGAAACTTTACACACACACACTGTGTATAAAATTTATATAAGTATATATATCTTTTATATATAGTTTAATATATAAATATATTATATAAATACATTATATATAATTTAATATATAAATATATCATATATAGTTTAACACATATATTATATAGTTTAATATAAATATATTATGTATAGTTTAATATATAATATATTCTATATATAATGATATATAAAGATTAAGCTATAGTTTTGCTGTGATAACAAACAACCCTCAAAATCACTCACACAGTAAATGTCTATTTCTTGCTTATGTTATACATGTTTATGTACTTCCTTGTGTCTATTCATTCTGGGACCTAGGCTGAAGGAGCAGCCCCATAGCACATGCCATTGTGGTGGTGGAGAGTACAAGTAAAAGTGGTAGAAACTTTCAATGCCTCTCTAAGCTTTTCACTGGACATGTCTATGTCATGCCCATTAGTTCTAGTTGCCAAAGACCATCACATGACCAGGCCAAATGTCAGCGGGAGAGTGGAGAGTGGGAGCAGTACAGATTATGGTAACAGGAAAGGACATATAATCCCCATACAGGAAAAGGAGAAAGGAAACAATTGGCAACAATAATGAACCTGCAGTCCTGCAAGACTGATATTAATCCCTCTCCCCTCTCCACTTCAGGGATGAGTAAGTAACTTTGCTAAGTATTTCCTAGAGGAGCAATTCCTTCCAGCTGGGATGACAGGGGAGGCTTTAGTAAAATTGGAGCTAGGGTTTGAAGGTTAAGTAGGATATTGGTGCTTGGAGAAAGAGCAAGGACTTTGTAAGCAGAGTGGAGGTGGGGAAGAGTTCCAAAGAGCTAAGAAGATGAGAGAGAAAACTGGAGAGGGGCTCAGGTGAGGGGGTGGGGAGGGACACAGGGTTTGAATGTTGAGGAGTATAAGGCTCAGGAGTTTAATTTCACTTAGGGGTCAGTTAGAAGCCTTTAGATATTTTTGAGCAAGACAGTGTCATGATTAAAACGATTGCTTCTGAAGATTGATCTGACGAGGGGGTTCAAGGTGGGCTGATAAGGGAGAAACAGAGAACAAGGAGACCAGTGAGGTCACTACATGTCCAGAAGCAAGGTAAGGGTCTTTAACTATAATAGGATGGTGACAGTTGGAACAACAACAAAAAGGTCACCAGAGACTCAGAACTGGTGGCTTAAGAAATTTGACCCATCTCCATCATCCACCCAGTGCTTCCAATAAACCCACATAAAGACTTTTTAATAGCTTGCTTTTTTGTATTAATCTATACATAAAATATTGATTTAAAAAAAATATGTAAGAGCTATGCAAATTCAAGCTTCAAAACAAGTTCCCATATCCCTAGGACAAGATGCCTGCCCCCAAACCCCCATACCTATAAAGCCTCCCACTGCCAGGACTTAAATTAGATGTTGGGGAGACCAAGCTAAGGTCTGTTAAAGAACAACATTCAATGGAGCAGATTTTAAAGATCCAACTGGCTTTATTGAGCAATTCACAAATCAGGCAGCATTCTATCCAGCAAGTAGAGGATAGAAGCTGTACAAAATAGAAGGTTTTTATAGGCTGAAAGTGGGCAGGACAAGAAAGTTATTACCAAAAGCAAAGAAAGGATCCTTTCAGTCAAGGGCACTTTTCTTTGGGGGAGGGGCGGAAAGGGTCTTATTAGGCAGATTACCTCACTAGAGTTGATCAGGAAATTCCTGCTTGGTGGTTTAAAATTCCACTCCTGGGAGAGGCTGAAACTGCAATTAGGTATTTAGTTTTAGTTTTGGGGAAGTAGCATAGCGCAAGCGACTCCATTTTGGGCCTGTTCTCTCTTTCTTAACAGGTCAAAGCTGGGAACTGGGTGACTAGGAGAATGAAAACTTCTGGTCAGTTTCAATGTGTTATCCAGGTGAGAATCTCCAGCCGGCTCTTAGAAATTCAGATCTCAAGTTCTACTTACAGTATAACCATGTGTCAACAAACGAGATAAAAATAACCGTATATGTGAAAATGCTTTGCAATGTGATCAGCGCCGCCATCTTAACCTTTGTCTAAGATTTTATTCTTGGTCACAGTTAGATAAATTAACAGATTCAAATGGTCCTTGTTAAAAAAAAAAAACAACACCAAAAACCCAGCACTGCTCTATCACAACTGAATTAGCCTGTTTTAAGAGGACTCGCTAAGGAAAGCATTCACCCTAATCAATAACAAAAAAAGGTGGAAAGAAAGCAGGTTGAAAGGAAGCAGACCCAGGGAAACTGATCTCCAACAAAAGGGCCATTTCCAGAGACTGAAGGGAGGGTCCAGGTGCCCGGTAGGCGATAAGCAGGCCAAAGTTGGGGTGGCCTTGAAGACTGCAGTGGACAGACTTGGGGAGCCGGTCATGTGGAAACCCCCTCAGGATCTTCTGAGATAGGACATCACTCCCGGGACAACAAGAAGGAAAGGGGCAGCAGATCTGGAAGCGGAGCACCCCAGCCTCTTCCCAACCACAGTGGGAAACCAAACCTTCCTCCCGAGGGAGGAGACCCTTTAGACGAGACAAAGGGTCCAGGAGCCAGAGGAGACCCAGAGTGCGCGTGCGCCACGGGACGCGCGTGCGCGTGGCAGTCAGTGCCGCGGCCCGTTGTGGAGGGAGGGAAGACCGGGAAGGGAAGCGCCGGGAGCAGCGAGCCAGAAGGCTGGGGACAGCGAGCCGTGGGCCGCTCGCGAGCACCTACTAGTGGCCGGAGGAGAAGACATCCGTGGAGGCCTTGCTGCCCGGCCCTCCCCAGGGGAGGCTCGCGTTCCCGCCGCTCGCGCCTGCGCCGCCCGCCGGCCTCGGGAGCGCGCCCTCTCGCTGGTGCGCGCGCTCGCAGTCTCCGTCACCCACCAGCTCCGGCACCAGCAGCAGCACCGCCGCCACCGCCCACCTTCTGCCGCCGCCACCAGACACTTTATCCTGTGCTTTCCTCTTCTGCCCTCGCCCTCTGTCGACTACCAGGTAAGTGCGAGGCTCCGAAAGGTGCCTCCTTGTCCGCCTCCTGCTCCCCCATGTCGCCGCCCCTCGTCCCCTGCCTCAGAGATGGGTTTCCTGAGGTGAGCATTGGTCGGGGGCAACGGCGGGGGCCCCTCCCTGCGCCCTCTGTGCTCTGGCGCTAGGTTTGGGGCGGCTTGGAAAGGGACCCATGCAAGAGATGCACACACGCTTGTGAGTGTCTACGTGTGTGTGTGCGTGTGCGTGCTGGGGCTCCACACGACCCGCTTCGCGCGGACCCCGGCAGAGGTTGTGCCTACAGGGTGGGGCGCGGATGGCGGTGACCTGGGGAAGGGGGGGGGCTGCTATACACTCTCAATCGCCGCCTTTTGCCGCAATGGGCGTGTGTGTAAGTGTGTGTCGGGGGGCGCCCAATGACGACCCCCGAAATTGAACCTGTGTTCCGATTTCTCTGCTTCGGTTTGTCATCAGCCCTAAGCAAGGTGTGGATTGGGTTCTAGAAAAGATGACTCCCTGCCTGGCCCTCCCTTCACCTCCTCGGCAGCAATTGCAATGGGGTTTTCGCTGCCCCTGATTTAAGGCGGTGGCCTACCCCCTCCCCGTTTTCCTCCTTCAGAAACCCGCAGGGGACATTTGGGGGCTGGGAGTGCAATCGGGGAGTTGGGGAGGGGTCCAGGCGCTGTCACTTCAGTTGCCCTTCCCCCTGCGCGCGCCTGGCACCGAGACGCGAGCAGCGCCGTGCCCGAGAGAAGGTAGTGCGCGGAGAGATGTGGAGGCTCGGAAAGACAGGGGTCACCTGGCCTTGCGATGTGGAAGGACTCGGCAGCCGCGGATCCTGACTCGCGGGCGCTTGCAGCCGCAGCCGCTCACAGATCGGCACCAGGGCTGCAGGTGCACTTTGGGGCGGTCCCCTTTCTCTGCGCTCTGCGCCGGGCGTCCGGCGTGTGCGCTCCCTGTCGGAGGCGCGGGGCTGGCGCGCAGGGCTCGCCCCTCACTGCGGCAGTGGGTGTGGACCCGGGTGGGCGAGGAAGGGGAGGGTAGGCTGTGCCTCCTCCCACTCCCACCCCCGCTTTTTTTCCCCTCCGATCGCGAGGTGCCATCTTTTTGCGGCGTGCCATGTCTTTACGGTACCACATCAAGCCGGGTGGCTGGGCTTCGAAGGGAAAGGCGGGGACTGTCTTTAAGGGGGGGAAGGGGGGGCGCCCCGTTCAGCGCTGAAATCTTGGCATTTTGCTGCTGAGGGCTTGAGCACTGGGGGCGTTCCCCCGAGATCTTCTGGTGGCTCGCTGCTTTGTTTGTAGGGTTAACGTGATCAGCGTTGCCAGCCTGGGTTTTGCCTTTTATTTTATAAGGGTGTTTAACCAAGCCCCCCGCCCCTTCTCCCGTGTTTCGCCCCTCATTTCCGAGCCCTTTGTTAGATCTCGGGGTTTGCTGGAGTTGATGAACTCGAGTCACGGCCTCCGGGGCACGCATGGAACGGGGTTGACCCCGGCCGGCTCACTCCCAGCTCCAGGCGGCGCGGCCAGGAAGCATCCGCGGGGCCGCAGGGGTGGGATTCTAGGTCTCCGCGCGCTGTGCGGGTGTCCGCGAAGGGACAATGCCCCTCCTCACACTCGAAGTATCCTGGGGCCCATGCCCCACCAGGCTGCCCACGGAGGGGCACCGGCTACCCCCGGAAGGTGGGTGGGGGCTCGCAAGCGGGGACCCTCCCCCCTTCACACCCTGTTGCTTGGCCAGGCGGGAGAAACTGAGGAGGGGGCAGGAGGTTTCTTCGGGTGCTGTCGGCCACACCCATTTTTCCAAAGCCGACTGGGAGGGGGGCGCTAGAGGAGGGTTGCCTTGGAAACAGCACGCGTCTTGAAAACGGCCTTTGGGGCGTTACCCCGCCCCTTCCGATCCGAGAATTAGAACTCCAGGGTACCAAGAGCCGCGCCCCCTCTGGGGGCTCTGTAGGGAGACCCACAAACTGGAGCTGTTGGCTCTTCCTAATTGGCTTCCCGCGGCCACGGCCACCCAGAAAGGCGTCCCTGGTGTATTATTATTGTGGCCGAATATCACTTATCACTTAAGAGCCCTAATTCACTGCCGCCCTTAAAAAAGGGAATGAGGGGCGAGAAGTGGGGTACTGATCCCGGGCGAACAAGGCCGAGCCTTGCCCTCCTGTGATGACTCCAGTCCGCGCGTTTTTCTGGTTGATTATATCGCTGAAAACTGGCGTGAGGGCGCAGTTCTGAGAGGGACGAGCATTTTAGGGGCCGAATCATCCACACGAGCCGCGCAGATTGATCTGAATATCCGGGGAATGGCTCGGCTCGGAGTCGAGAGTTTGCCCGGGCCAGGCCAAGCCTTATCGGCTGTCGGGTCGGAGACGCGGCTCTGCTATACCTCCTCCCTAACCCCTACCCCACCCTCGCCTTCGCAGAGCGGGCCGCCACGGGCAGGTTGCTGGAAAGACTCAAGGATGGATTCGAGCATCTTTTCCCCTCTAGCCACCCTCCCCTCAAGCTGCTCGTGGGATTCTGGTTCCAGACAGAGCGAGGGGCTTGGGGCGGCCTTGGGAACCGGGAGCCTGGGGCGGGCCGCAGGCAGATGTCACCTCCTCTCGCTTGGGGGAAAGGGAACCCTGCGGGAGCGAGCGCATTTAGCCCATTGCCTGGAACAAAGCGCATTCCACGCGTTGGTGATTTCGCTCCATTTTGGGATCAGTTGGTGGCTTGGTCGGGTGCTCGGGTTTGCAAGGCCTGGGGGCTGTTAATAGAGGAATCCCGGGAGCCAGTGAATGGTCCTTCATACTCGATCAGGAAATTCCATCCCTGGCTCTGCGCGTGCTTTAACTGAACGACTTTCCCCCAGAATGTGGAGGGATGCAGGGTTTTGTGCCCACGCTCCGACTGTGGAGAGCTGAGCCAGCGGGAAACGTCCTGTCTCGGAATCCCCAGCAGGCGGCGGCTCTTTTACATCCCGGGAGACCCCACTTGGCCTCTGGAGCTCAGGAACCTCTAACTCCAAGCCCGGGGCTTGGGCTGGTGCGAGTTGAGATGGATGATGGCATCTGAGACAGCGACTGCCAGGCCTATCCCTCCAGGCCAACGTGCGCGTTCAGGCTCAACAGGACCGCTTTGAGTTTTGTCTGACCCCTGTCCCTCCAGCTGACCCGTCCCTACAACAGAAAGAGAAATACCTTTCCTATCATAATTAATTAATGTATTATTTCTCGTTTTATGATGCTGCTTATGTTTACCACCTAAGAATTGTTCATCCATTTCCCCATCTCCAAACCCTTACTCTGAATGAGTAAGTAAATTAAACGCCTCCCCACGCTACCCCAGCGCCCAGTCCGCAGTGAATCTTGAAGCCAATCAATTCCTTGACCCACATTTGCTTCTGGAACAGGTTGTGTTTACTGCAATAACCTGGCTTGACTCTTTGGGCTCCGCCTTTGGACAATTTAGGGGAGGGGTCTGTTGGCTTTGCTGTTTTTTGGATGAGTGGCAGTCCATGACTATGTGTCCCTAACCCCGAAACGGACCTGGTCTGCACACGCCCATCATGGAAAGGCACAGCTTTTAAGTGTTTTCTAGTATTAGGAACAGCTCCTGACAGAAACAAAAGAAATGGGTTATTCCCACAAATTGCAAGGAGAAAACTTAGAATTGGTTTCCTTGAGGAAGGGTCAGGTTTATTCCACTTGGAAAAGAGCTCCTTTATTGAACATGCCCTTTGCCCCACATGCCCTTTGAGGTCAGTGCCAACCTGGAGATGTAACAGGATTGTGGTGCCCTTTGTTTAGGCTGAATTTTCCTTCCACCCTTTTAGCATCAGGTCATGAAGCCCATTTGTTGGAAATTTTAAGAAATTGTGTTTCAATCCACCTTCCTTCAGCATTCACGTATACAGTTTGAGTGGCTCTGTAGCTGTGTGTATGAACAGGTGTTAATTTTCTAATTGAACACTAGATTGCGCCTTCTATTTATTTAATTAGTATCTCCCCTACTCCCACTTTGAAAAAAAATCACTCAAAAACAAAAACACCCTAGGGGCTTAATACAGTGCTAGACATACAATAGGTATTTTGACCTATACTCATTTAACAAACAAATGGATAAAATAAGAAAATGCAGGTCAAAAGGTAGAGAAGAAAAAGCAGAATGGGAGGATGGCTTTATTCAAGGTCATGGTATCAGGAAGGTTTGGGGACAAATCCAATTCAGTTTGTCCCTCATTCTGTTATCCAGATGACAGTCCGAAAGTTGCCTGTGCCCTCAATGCACCTCCATGTCCTCCCTGCCCTGCTCCCATGCCTTCAGCTTTCTCACTGCAGCACCCCTCACTTATGAGCCGACAATCTGGTCCCCTCTTCTCACCTCATCCTTCTTGGCAGAAGGGTGCAGAAGAGAGGGAAGGGGAGAGACCATACTTCACCCCAGGGGGAGGAAGACCCTGCTAAGGGGTCTTGGGGCTGCAAGTGCTCCTCGAGCCAGGAGGTCAGAGGGATGGAGGCAGGAAATCCCATTTGCCTCTGTTCCTTCCTCTTCCTCCCACCCTGCTTTTTTCATCATCCCACTTCAGAGACCCCTAGCCCCTCCCAGAAATGCCCACCTGACCGATGACTCCTATTTGCCACCCGAGGTGCTTCCACTAGTGACTTTGAGCTGGTAGGAAGAGGGTGCACCTCAGCAGGTAGGAGCCCAGCCTCACCAGCTGGACTGCAGCAGGGAGAGGAACCATGTTCCAGCTGGGACTCTCAGGTGTTTTCCTGTAAAACAGTGAGATGTCTAGAGACATTTTTTTATTTTCACAACTGGGGGAGGGTGCTACTGGCATCTAGTGGGTAGAGGCCAGGGATGCTGCTGAACATCTTACAAGGCACAGGACAGTCCCCCATATCAAAAAATGATGGCCCCCAAATATCACTAGTGCCAGAGTTGAGAAGCCGTGCTATAGAAGCATTGTTACCTTGGCACTGTTACCTTAATGGTGGCTTTCATTTCTTGAGTATCTTCTAGGAGGTACTGTTCTAAGTGCTCCCCACACGTTATCTCGTTTAATCCTCACAACAACCCCCTTATGAGCAGTGTTCTTATTATCTCTGTGTTATATTTGGGGAAACTGAAGTACAGAGAGGTTTAGTAATTCACTAAAGGTCACACAGCCAGCGAGTGTTGGCACAGGGTGTCTGATACTAGCCCCTTCCCCCTCTCAGCTAACACGTGGGCTTAATAGGCCTTTGTGGGCTAGTCTGGGAACCCAAACACAATCTGTAACATTGACCCAGTGGCATATTCTCATTCCAAAACCACTGACTCACAATGAACTTTTGCAGGAATCTATAATTGGAGCACAGCCTAAAACTCACCATTTCTGATCTGGCCTTGACACATAGAACAAGGGATTTCGCTCAATCTCTGTGCCTCTGTTTATAAAACAGCAACTGCGTTTGATTGGCTCAGAGAAGGCTGGAAATCATGATTGCGGGATCAAGGCATAGACTTAGCTAAGTTTTAGGAACATCAGAGCTTCATCTTAGGTTCTACACCTCAGAGAGGTTGAAACTTTGGCGCCCACCAATGGAACTCAGCTCTGAGCTTGGAGGGTGAGATGAGCTGGACACACATAGAAAGGACCTCATGCAAGAGTCTCAGCTTGCCCTTGGAAAAGGTGGGCCTGGCGGCTTTTCTCTCTTCCTGGGACCCAGGCTCTGGAGTAAATATTCCATTATGCTGTGGTGTTGAGGGACTGCCTGAAACGTTCCATCTACAGGACTCATTGCCACCCCACCCAGGCACAGGTGCCTCCCGCAAACGCCTGTGTAGGTGATAGGACATATACCATCCATGCCGGTCCCGCCCTCATCTCCTTGCCAAAGGGGTTGCTGTCCAAGAATTATTTTCCTGTTTCCAAGCACCATGCTCCTGCCACCTCCACTAGGTACCTTTCCTGCACAAATGGCCCCCATCTGAGTGGGAGGCAGTCCCAGGATGGTTTTGAGATTTTGGGGTGTTTTTTTTTTACTAGGAAACATTCTGTAGCTATGCAGCTAGAAGCAGCTTCCACAAAATGCAAACGTGAATGACTTGCCGGTGGAATATCTTTTTTTTTTTTTTTTGCTTTGTCGATAACTCAGCAGGCTCTGTGTGTGCCCCAATTATGGACATTATAGAATTAATCCCCAAGAAATGTATTTTGTGCCTCAGCTATGCAGGAAGGTTTGTGAGGGCAGATGGTGCTTTTTTTCTGGACAGGTCCCAGTATAGGGCAGTGTCCTGCATATAGAGAGAGGCGTTAGATTTGGCTTAGTGGTTAAGGGTGTGGACTTGAATCAGACTTCCTGGGTGCAAACCCTGGCTCCCCCACTCACTGTGGGACCAAAATTATGATGTTTAGCCTTTTGGACAGTTTTTTGTTGGCTTAACTTAGGGTACGATAGTACCTCTCTCACGGGATGCTGTCGAGTTTTAAATGGGGTGATGCAGTGCTTAGCCCAGGGCCTGGCACGTAGTAACTGCTTGGTGAATGATCTCATCGGCAGCAGCCTCAGGATTGACATTTATGATTGGATGAGTGTGCAAAGGTGTCTACTGACCCTGGTGATGGGATCAGTTGTAACAGATAAATTCTTACACTGAGGAGGGATCGAGATGAGAAGCAGGCAGCTGCCCACCTCTCCTGGAACCAGGCATTGTTGATTGTTGTTTAGGTGGAAATGGACCCCCCGAAAATCGCACACACCCATGTTTAAATGTACACACAGAGCTCTTGCCAGAGCCCAGCGGAGTGACTTATCATCTGTTGTCCCTGCTTCTGTCCTCTTCCTTCCTGAAATCCGCTCACGCCAGGAATAGACTGTGTACTCCCCATGCCTGCCTGAGCTGAACCACCCTCCCTCCCTCCCTCCCTCCCTCCTGGGAATAGAGACCTAGCTCAGCGTTTTGGGTGCAGAGATCTTTCTAGTTTACTTATTGACTACCCAGTGAGTGCTCATGGGATTGAGAAACAATGGAAGCCATGGAAGGCAGTGGAGGAGAGACTTTTACAAATGACACAATTAAGCAGAGTGTTGAAGTTGGTAAACTGGCCAGCAGGCTTCACGGTGGACAGTTGAGAGTCAAGTTGAAAATGGTACATAAAGCAAACGCGACATGTGCTGGATCCAGAGAACTTTAAACATTGAATAAGCATGGTCATAGCTGCTTAATAAGTTCAGCTTAAGAAGCCTTCTTATCCATGAAATAAAGACTAAAGAGTCGTAATACATCCGTTTTTAAAAACTCATTAAATCAGAAAATCATAAAAAATGATACTTACATATTTCAAACATTTCACATTAGCTTAAACTGGATAAATACACATTTATCCCCCTATCTTTTGATATAGGGCCCCGGCCTTCTCTTGATGTTCAGTTCAGCTGGTTGAAATTCCTTGTCTTTTTGGCCTAAGCCACACTCATCATTGCATTGTCTAGGACTTCGATCTCAGTCCCTTGGAACAGGGACTTACAGTGAGGAGTAATCTGAACGCAGAATCCCTCTAGAGTCTATTTTTTTTAATCGTCATTAACATCCCATTGGACAGTAAAAAATAATGATGTTTAAGAATCCATCTTTCATTTAGCACTCGTGTTTCATCAGTTTGCACCTTATTTAAGTTCTATGAATATTGTAACAAGTATGATGGACCTATTGATAGAATTTGGCTGGGGTAGGAGGAAGCTCTGGCTGTGGACATCAGGCTCTGTGGACCCAGCCTTGAATATCTATGGTTTTTCCTTTCTGCTTCTTACATGGTGTCAGTTAGGAGACGGCCCACTGTGGAGACTTTTGGTCATCTTCTGCCTGTCTTCCAGGACTAGCATTCACGGAGAACCCCAACTTAAGGGGGTGCTGCAAAATTCCCACCATAAGACTCCAAATAAATGTAAATTCCCAGAGTATATTAACTCCCCTTCATGAAGGAATTTTATAACAAGGTCCAACAATTAAAAAACCTTTAAGAATGAAATCTGAAGCCATTGATAATGATGTTTCATTCATGGCCCTCCCTTTGGTCCTGTCTGCTCCACTGCTAAATCAGGCATCAAAGAGAAGAGGGACATGATTATCTCTGGTCCCAGCTGCTATTTTGCCTTCTGGCCTATGGCCCAGTGTTCTGGTTTCCCGAGAAGGCTGGGTGATGTTGTCTTGGGACCTAAGTCCACAGTTGTACTACAAAAGGTCCAGGGATGTACTTTCATCCTTGTGCCCTCCTTCCCAGGGCATAAAGGATATCAGAGGATCCCTGGGTCCGTAATTGCTTGTCATGTGATCTACAGCCAACAAGACATGCTGGGAAGGACCAATTCATGGAACCATGGAACTGTGTCCTCCCCTGGGGAAAAGCTAGCTCTTCCCCCTGAATTAGAACCAGTGTTCTACATCATGTGTCAACAGAATTATCCGGGATCAAATCCAGTTCTGCCATTTTTTACAGGTCATTTCGGAGGCGCTTATTTTTTAGTTGTTCTTAATTGGACAGTGTCACCAAACCATTGTCTTACCCCATCCCCCACCCCCTGGCCTACCCCTCCAAAAGAGGCTTACTGGAGAATTCATAATCTAAAGTCAAATGCTGAAATGCCAAAAGGAAGGTTACAATTTAAAGAATCTTTTTGGTTTAAAATATATACACATATAAATATTATAATTATATATATTATATATTTATTAATAAACATAAATATATATATTTTTAAATCTGACTATTCACTACCATACTTGTTTTATGTCTGGATTTCTTCTATTGGGTTGGCTGAAAACCTAAACAGCTTTCAACTTTGGTTTAGGTAATGCATCAGAATTTAAATCAACATATATTAATAAGGCAAGCGAGGGTTGTAGGTACAAATGAAATAGTTGCGCATAGCTTGCTGCTTTGGGTCGCGGTAATGACCACGCTGCAGAATCATATAAACCTGCCTCTTTCAAAGCTGCCCGTTGCCCCGGATCACCAGGAACAGCTGTTTGGGAGAGTCACCAGCCCTTCTGCAGTCTACTTTCTGTCTCCTCTTTTCCCTAAGAACAAGGAAGTTTTACACTGGCCCCAACCCACCGTGCGCTTCTACCTCTGCTGTCGCTATCCGGCCAGCTTAGAAACGAAGGATTTCACAGAGCATCTCTAAATCTGCTTCAGTAATGGACTGATTATTCACAAACTCACCTGCACTGTCCTTAAACCTATTTAATCTTTTTCCCAGGATTAATCCTGTGGGGATAACATGCCTCCTGGACATCGCTTCATGGGTCCGGTCTTCCTCCTTCAGCTCGGAAGCCCCGCCCTTCTTAGCGGACACGGGGAGTGATGGCGGCACGCTGTTCCCTGCGGAGCGCTAATAAGGACTGAAAAAATTGAAATAAATCCCTTCCAATGTCACTAAAGTGCTATAAATAATTATGAACCAATGTTTGATGTCTGATGGGAAATGCAGGGAAAAGAAATTTTTAACTGGCAGGTTTTGTGCTATAAGTTGACAATCTGGGCCAAGTTAAAAAAAAAAAACTTTTAAAAAGATCTCATCCTTTATTGTCGGCAAGACTGAATTCCAGAAGTTGGGCATCTCCTCATTTTGTGGGCCTCCCTTATCACCCACTGCTTGGGCTTGCCAAGCCCTGAATTTAATTGCAACCTTACCTTCCTATTTACCAACTAAGAGACTTGTGGCAAAGATTGAAGATTTCCTGATATAATGTTACATGTCAATTACACCGCAACAAAAAAATTATCCTAGTGAATGGACAGAAAAATAAGATTTTCTGTGCCTTCATTTTTCCATCTGTAAAATGGGAATTATGCAATCCCCCCCCACACACACACTCAAAATGGAGGATAATGTGGCCTCTCTTCTCATGGGATAGTCACAGAACTGAAATAAAACAATCTAGAGAATTCCTTTGAGCTTCTCAGAAGACAAGTGCCACACGGAGGCACTTCTTGAACACTGGTATGCCTCCTGGGAGCCAGTCAGGTGCCTGATGTGAAGTCTTTCATGGGTTTGGTGGAGCCTGATGCCTGAAATAGTGCAGCTGCCACCACCTCCCTCAGCAATAGCCAGACAGTGCAGGCTAGTTCCCAGGGGTGAGTGCCCATGAGCAGAGCATGGACGGAAGGCCTGGTCTAGCCTGCACTGGCCTTGTCTGTTCCCTTTTGGGGAAAGGAGGCCCAAAGCCAGGGTGCAGGACAGTAAGTAGGGGTGCTTTTAATGCCACCTCAAGTGATGTCCTGCCCTGTCAATGCCAGCTTCTCCGGAGAAGGGCTAGGACTTCCTTGACTTGTGTTGTGACTCTCTGTGGAATTTCCTGGGAGCCTTTCCGTTTTCTCGGGGGTTTCAGTTTCCTCCTAATCAGACAGGGACTTGGTGCAGAATCTCATATTCTAATTATGCCCAGGGGCAGCCTCTTCCTGCCACTCAGTGTTTATCACATGACGGGAATCGATTAAGGCAAGAGTGATTAAATTAAAGGCCAGAGTTGACTTTGATGGTAATACTCTGATGGCTGTGTGGTGGCGAAAGGCCCCATGAAGCCTCATTAATTGAGCCGCTTACACTTGGAATTTGAACTGAGCTGGAGCTGGGCTGTGGTCTGTTTGCCTCTGCCCTGTGGATGGAGGGTATCTCGTGCTTGTGGATGATAGGAAGTGTTTTAGGGCATGTGGGTCACCCCACCCTGACAACAGCCCCTCACTCTACAGCATGGCTGGCCTTGAACACTGGTCTTGGGTGTCTAGTGGCCCGACATCATCAACCCTTGCTTACCCTGCTCTCCCCAAAGCTGCTCTCATTATGTCCTGGTCCCCTCCACTCTGGTCATTAGAACCTGCCATCTTCCAATCCCGTGCGGCAAATCTTGGAGTCTTGAATGCTTCTCCTCCATCTACATCTTGGAATAGACTTAACCATCAGTTTCTTCCCCCTAGACATGGCTTGGACTTGCCCCTTCCCTTTCTAGTTCCATCTTCGCCAGCTCTAAAAGGAGCACAAGCATTATCACATCACCCTCGATCATTATGGAAACAAAAATGAATTGTTACTAATTGCAATTCTGAAATCCATATCCAGTTCATTTTTCAGACCATTGCCAAGCTCTTCTGCCCAGAGTAGCCCTGCATCCGCCCTGCTTTCGTCCAAGCATGAGTCCACGACTGAGTTCTCTGTCCCTTGCTAGGCCAAGACCCATCTTGCACAGCCTGCCCAGGTCCCCGTGCCTGGGCTCAGCCTCCCTGTCCAGTTCTACTGGTCCAGTCCCACTGCTGGCCAGCCTGCCTTTTGGTTCCTTTGTAGGCATCATGTTCTCTCTGCCCCTGGCTCACCGATGGTACCCTCTCGTTTTCCCTCCCCCTGTTTAAATCATCCTGACTTTTCCCCAGCCTCTCTCCCGCCTGAAGCCTTCTCCAGATGTTGCCTTCAACAAAATCTGGAGGCCTCTACACATTTCATCTCTCACCAGTCATCAGTACTGCAGTGGTTAATGCTTAATTGTTTTCCCTCTTGCCTTGAGTGCAGGCCTCATCTCCCCACAGGCTGTAGGTCCTTTGAGGGCCAGGCTTCTATCTTACGTGGCTTTGCTGCTCCCCTGGGTGTCTTGCCTGGTCACAGAGCTGGGCACATACACAGCTCAAAATAATTACTCTCAATTCATGCAATTGCATACTAATAAATCAAACAGGTTCACATTAGATGAGTTTTACCTATTTAAAGAAAGTAAGTTCTCTGCCTACGAGTATACAGTTCCATTGCCCTATACTCGAAAATAACGAAAATCACGTTGCCTTTAACATTGTCTATAATTGCTTTGTGCCACTTCAGACCAATTTAACATGCTCCCTGCTTGTCCAAATTAGTTTTGCTGTATGAAGGTGCTGATAATAATGGTAGTAGCAGGTTGCATTTATTTTACTAAAAACATGGCCTCATGTAACCCTCCTGCCCGAGGCACGGATTCTCATCCTCATTGTGCAGAGGAGCAAACTGAGGCCCAGGGATGTCACAGCTGGGGAGAAGCCCGATGGCGCCTCAGCCCAGGACCTCGCCTTGCTACCTCTGTGCCCTCAGAGCCTCCCCTCTGGTTCCACTCTCCGCGCCGTAGACGTGTCTTTAGTGCTAATAACTGGGAAAGCTGTGCCCTCCAGCCCCTGTGAATGGGTCCTGTGTAACATGAGCCTGGAGAAAGTATTTTAAACCGAAAGCTAGTCTCTAAACTGGGCTGCTGCTTCATGGCCCCGGTGACGGCAGAACCAAATTTAGTGTTGTGGGCAGGTCCACGCTTATCGAATAGAGAAGCTCATTTTCTTCCAGCTCACACAAAGCATGACAAATGTTCACAGCCGCTGCACTTCCATGGAGGGCTACCTGTGACTGATGAGGCGGGAAAGTGTGGCCAAGAGGAACCCGGGATATAAACTCAGGGAAGAGAACATTCAGGTTCCCAGGCAGTATCTACAGGGAGAAATTTCATTCAAAGTGGGCGGTGTCCTTGGGCAAGACAGAGGAAGTAAGGCCCCTGATGTTAGGAAAAAGGGTCACAGAGGGAGGAGAGGAGGGTGGGGGCTGAGCCTGCATCACCCAGCCTCCTCGGGTACTTCTCCATCCCTCTTACTCAACAATCCACTTTATTTTCCCCCGAAACCTATACCAGGGTGTCCCACGGTTGGCCTGGGAGAAGTGGGAGTGATGGGGACAGAGAAGAGAGGGGCTCAAACAGGGGAAGTTGGGTCATGCATTCCACGTTACTTAGAATTTGCATCCTCACCAGGCTTTTTCATGGTATCGAAACACCTTACCCACAGCCCTGTCATCTAACGAAAACAACAGTTATTTCTCAGTTCTGTTCTTGCCTCCCACCTTCTCCCCTACATTTAAAAAAAAATCCACCAGCTGTAAAGCCAAGATACCATATGTAAGATCCCGCCCTAGTTTCTGTTTTGTTGAATTTTTTTGGAGGGGGAGGAGGGATCATTTCAGTCTATAAATTGTATTCAGGGTGAGTAGCGAGTGTTTCTTCAAGAAAATTCTTGAAAGCACTCCAGACTGAATGATGGGGCCACCTGGAGGAACATCGGCCCTGAGCACAAGTCAGCTTTGCACCCGCAGGTCTGGGTGGGAGCTGTAGGGTGTGGGTCTTTTGCACACAGCCCTGGATGCAAAGTTAGGAGCATGGGGTGCTGGACCGGGCAGCTGTCAAATCAAATGTCAGTCACTGGCTGGACAGCCATGGGCATGCTGGTCACATCTGTGCCCCTGGGTGCAGGGGCCTCATCATCAAAGGCTATGGCCACATAATAGACACCAGACCCTAAGTCACTGGGACTCCACAGCTGAGGCTGCTGGGATTGCCACCCTCTAGTGCAGCGGTTCTCAACCTGTGGGTCACGACCCCTTTGGGGGTCGAACGACCCTTTCACAGGGGTCGCCTAAGACCATCAGAAAACAAAAAGATATTTACATTACGATTCATAACAGTAGCAAAATTAGTTAGAGTAACAACAAAAATAATTTTATGGTTGGGTGTCACCACCACATGAGGAACTGTATTAAGGGGTCACGGCATTAGGAAGGTTGAGAACTGCTGCTCTAGTGGAACAAACCTTGTCTCCATGGGGCCCAAAGTTTGCAAAGAACACGGGACAATCTGGCTTTCTGGATGCGCTAATATTGTTCTAGTTTGGACTAATTAGGGAATGGTCGATTAAATACTTGAGTCATTTTAACACTCTTACTTGGACGTCAACCTCTAGGTGTTTGGGAGAGGGGAGTAATGTGGGAACAGTAACACATAAGTACGGGGATGGCCTCCCATTTGGGCGGCCTATGGAGTGTGACTTCAGGATGCTGGGAGATCTCCGCTTTCCCTGGGTTACTAACAAGCAGATAGTACTTTACTGTTTACATGATCTCATTTAATTCTTGATGTGAACCTGTGAGTTAAGAATTATTTTCCCTTTTGCAGATCAGGAAACCGAGGTTCAGGGAGACTAAGCAGGGTTCAGGAAAGTTAAGTGGCACCTGAAATCACACGGCTATTTTGAGGCCAGTGGGGGATTTGCATCCAGGATTTCTGCTTCTGAAGCCCGGACTGCAGCTCTCCAGAGCCAACCTTATCCTTGCTGGTTACACAATAAAACACCGGTCATTGTTTTAGCCTGAGGAGTCCTACCACTTGTTAAACGCCAGTGTCTGTACAGGAGGAAAAGAAGAGAGACACTGCTTTCTCCCCCTAAGGATGAAGAAAAAAGTTGTTTGATTTTTTTTTTTTTTGATGAGGCAGAGACCTGATATTTTAGCTTGAGGACTTGTACGTTAGGATACAACAATGAAGAGGTTGCTTTCTCCTCTTAAAAAAATTCTATTCTTCATAAGATGTGTTTGGGAGGTGGGCATAATTTGTGCCAAAATGTGTTCCCTGTGCCCTAGTAATGGGGACCAGGAGGCAGCTGCAGGTGAAGGGAAAAATCAGTGTCCAGGAAACCCACTCTGGGCGGGACCAGTGGGTTTGCCCTGCCAGGTCTCCCAGGAGGTGAAGGCTCCAAAGTGTGACTCTGGGGACAGAGACTTGTCTCCCCATCACCCCCATTTCCAGGGACCTGGAAGACACAGAAAGAGAAAAAAACTTCCATCATGTTAAGGTAGACGTGGCTAAGTAACACATCTTGTAATACAAGTTATTTTTTCCCTAACTAAAGGCTAAAAATGGTTGCTAGAATTTCAAGATAATTAGTAAATTAATTGAGTTTCTCTCTACACTACTTGTTTCAAAGCCAACTGATTAAAATTTTCTGCTTTCACATTACTACCACCCATTATTTTGTGTTTCACTTCCACAATTTTGTCTGATTCCACTTTTTTGGGCCTCGCTGGGAGACTGGGCTCCCTGATGCATCCACCTGTTGGGTGATGTTTTATTCATCTGTATGTGTCCTCAGTGCCTGGCACAGCGCATGGCACAGAATAAATGCTCAGTAATTGTTTAATGAATGAGTAAATGGATTAGTGAATTCAATACTGATTAAAACTTCAGGCCTTCCATAAAGAGACCTGATAACAGGTGCATGACTTGTGTATTTGTTCATCCTTCTACCTTCCTGGAGGGTGGACAAGTACAGGTCTGTATTTGGAGTTTTGAGTAATAAAAATGGAAAGACATGCACTATTTGCCATAATCTTTTAAAAAGTTACGTTTTCAGATTAATCCGAGCCTTCAGATTCTCCTGAAAGCCGGAAGGCCACCGTAAATCATGAGCCCTACTTCCAAGACAAAAAACCTTGATGAGCAGGGTTGGGTCTGTGGCCTATTCCCTGCACATACCAGGAAGGGGTGGTGAGCGGTCGAAGGTAAAGCACTTAAGTCTCTGCCATCTCAGCTCAGGGCAGGCTGTCAGAATTAGCAAATGAAAACACAGATGCCCAGTTACATTTGGATTTCAAATGAATAGCAATTGTATTTTTAGTATGCGTGTAGTAGGCTACAAAAATGTCCCCCAACGATATCAGGTCCTAGTCCCCAGAACCTGTGAATGTGACCTTATTTGGGTACAGGTTCTTGCCAATGTGATTAAATTAAGGGTCTTGAAATGAGATTGTCCTGTATTATGTGGGCAGGTCCGAAATGCAATCACATGTGTCCTTAGAAGAGCCAGGCAGAGAGAGATTAAAAACATGGAAGAGACGCCGAGGCAATTATGGAGGCAGACTGAGGTGAAGTGGACGCTGACAGCCACCGGAAGCTGGAAGAGGCAAGCAAAGGCTTTTCTCCTAGAGCTCCCAGAGGGAGTGTGGCCCTGCCAACGCCTTGATTTCGGCCCAGTGATACTGATTTTGGACCTCTGGCCTCCAGGATGATGGAAGAATAAATAACAGTTGTTTTAAGCCACTCTGTTTGTGGCAATTTGTTATAGCAGCCACAGAAAAATTACTAATACAATAAGTATGTCCCATGCAATCTTTGGACATACTTAACACACACACACAAAATTATTTGTTATGTGTCTGAAATTTAAATTTAAACTGGGTATCTTGTATTTTATCTGGCCACGCTAATTCTCCGGGCCAAAGAAAGGGGCTTTTGAAATTTGCAAGAAGGCTGGTTGAGGCTGTCAGGAAAGGGACTTCCTGATGCCAGGAGTCTTTGTAAGCACAGTCAACTGAACCAATTTGAACTTTAATAACTACCCTCTGGTCCAAAAGAGGGGGAGCAATTAGGTGTTAATGATTTATTCTTTCAGCAGTCATTTGAGCACTTCCTATAAAACAGAAGCTCTGGGTAAGGGTGGAGGAGTTAGGCATTAATCCGGCCCATCTAGGCTAAGTCACAAGCCGTGCCAGATAAATCATGTGAAATGTTGCCATTAACAGAGCTCGGGTGATTCTGTGGTGCATTTCTGATCCCTCGGCTGCCCCTGGGAATCTCGCACCCTTTCACTGCAGGCTGGTGGGGCCCCAGCACAGCAGCCTGGTCATTCCTGGTTGCCGAAGGAGAGGACTTTGCAGCAGACCTGAAGTGAAGGGAGGGGCAGATGTGGCAGGAACGTGCTGGCTCTGGATTCCCAGAAGGAGCTTTTAATGGAAGTAGGTGCCAAATGTCTTCATCATTTCCTGTCGATAGCACTCCAAAATGAGTGGGACAAGGGGCAAATGTTAAAGATACACATGGCCATTCTCCCCTGCAAAGTCAGCTGCCCCCGTGCCAGGACTTCCTAGGCTTAGGCTCCAGGCGGGGCTCAGTCGCACCTTTCACTGTTGTCTGGTACCTTTGTCACTGCTGGGCCATGTTCCTCTCACTTACCATTGGGCTCTGACACCTGGACAGGCCCTGGACCCTCAGACTTTTTTTTTTAATATTTCTTTTTTTTTTTTTAAGATTTTATTGGGGAATTGGGGGAGAGAACAGCATTGGGGAATCTGGGAAGGGGAACAGACAAGTTGCCGTCCTTTTGTTCTTCAGTCTAGTTGTAGAGGACGTTGCTTCGCTGGCCCATGTTGGTATTATGATCACTGCGTTCTTCCCAGCTGAGGCAGTTGATCACCAGCCATTGGATGGCCACTCACGGCAGCTCACAGCAGCTCTCGCTGGCTGCCGGCCACTCATGGTAGCTCACGGCAGTCCACTGCAGCCCCACTGCAGCCTACACCGTCACCAGCGACTCACGGCAGCCCAGCTCCAGGTCGAGCTGTTGTTCACCATCTTAGCTGTAGAGGGTGCAGCATCACTGGCCCTCAGGTGGGATCTGAACCAGTGGCCCTGCTGCTCAGAGCTTGTGCTCCCAAGCCAACTTTTAACCAACGAGCCACTCGGCCGGCCCCCTCAGACTTTTAATGATGCTCCCAGAATCCATAGTGGTAGAGCTTTGGGACATTCAGAACAGGCAGGGGTTCCTAGAACACCCCAGAATTGTCCCAGATGCTTTACCCAAATACCCATGCCTGGAAAAAGAGAAAGAGAGGTAGTTTACAGGGAAAAGAAAGTGGGTGGGTGGGTGGGAGGAAAACTAAACATGAAAAGATGCTTGACCTCACCCATAATGAAAGGACTGCTGATAAAACCATAGTGAGAGGCCACTGTTCATGATCAGGAGGGATGGTGACTTGAGGCTGGGCTAGGTGGGCAGGGACGGGAGACATCATTTTCATTCTATACTCTGTTCTACTTAACTTTTTTACCACGTACATATTGCTTTTTTTTTTAAAAAAAAAGACAAAGTCGTATATATGCTCTGGCCCCAGCTCACTTGAAAAGGATTGAAACATCTGGAAGGTTCTTTCAGAGGCTCCCCAGGTGATATGGGTGTACATGACACCGCCTGATGGAGAAGCTGTGAGCTGGCCTCACCCTCTCCTTTCACAGAGGGGACCGAAGCTCTGTCACTAGGCCTTGGTGGGCTGGCCTAGGCACTTCACCGCCATAGGCAGAGGACCCTTCCAGATGAGCTGTGGGAATAGAACTTACTCTGTGTGTGTGTGTGTGTGTGTGTGTGTGTGTGTGTGTGTGTGTGTGTGTGTGTAGCTCGTATACAGTACATAATGGAACACAGGGCACCTTTCGGAGTGCTCTTGTGGAAGTAGAGGTGGATGAGGTAAGAGGACAAGGGAGGGAAGGCCGGCTACTGTGTCATTTAAGTGTCTAATCCTTGTTGTGGTTTGTGACTACCCAGACAAGGCCATGAGCCACGGTGGTACCCAGAGGGCCTGGTAACATGATTCCAAGGGAGAACCCCGTGGACCAGTTTCCTGAGGCCAGGCTGGGTGATGTGCCACTTTATGATTTTAATGCCCAATCTTTTTATATCAAAAACAACCTTAATGCTATTTTTTTCTCTTAGTGCTTTCACACATATGACCTCATTTCATCCTCCCAGCCACTCCAAGCTGGGTGGTAGCACTTCCTGTTTGGAAATGGAAGACAGGGAAGCTGCCATTCCAGAACCTGGGCCCTCAGCAGTGGGGACAAGGGTGGGACGCTGTCTGGTCTCAGTCCTGCCTTGGAGCCGGGGCCTGTCTCCTGGCCTGGCACCTTGCCTGTCTCTTCTGCGGTAACTTCCGTGATGCATATTCCATACCCTGCTCCCAAGGCCTTTCTGGAAGGACAGAGGGCACAGCCCTAAGACCTTGCTCTATGGGGGACACTCCCCACACCCAGAGAAGCAATAAGGCACTTCTAGTCTTCTCTTTCAGATACAGGGCAGCAGTCCTCAGAGAGGTTCCAGCCAATCCTCTAAGGGCCTCATTTCAGTTTTAATGACTGGGTTGTCCCGTGGACTTCCCACCGAGGGGCTGACGGGTACAGCCATGCCAAGATGGTAGGCGTCCGAGCGTCTCTCACTGTTTGTTAGTTAAGCTTCACTCTGCTTGACCTGCAGGACCTAGAGCTCCCAGAACCAAGGAGGTGGAAGAACTGCCAGAGGCCTGTTTGGTCCTAACCCCTGCCCATACCTCTATTTCTGCCTTCCTGACAGTCACCCCAACTTCCTCATGGTGGCGGCACACAGCCTCATCAACCACCTGACAAGGGGACTGGGAGGGAAGAGAAAGGAAGGGCCACAAGAGAAAGATGAAAGTGTTGGGAGCAGTCCCCAAACATGTGACACCCTTAGAATGAATCACCCACTTTCCCTCCAGCCACCTTTTCTCCCCCTCGCAAGACCCCCACACACACACTTCTCCCCACACTTCCCCTTTCTGAGGTTATAATGAGAAAAATCCACAGAGGTGCCAGCACGAAGTGTTAAGAACCATGAGTTTGGCATTTTAACAGATTCCAGAGCCACTAGAGAAATGAAGTGACAGCCCAGAGAGGTAAGGTGACCTCCCCCAGAGTCACACAGCAAGTTTATGGCAAAGCTGGGTTACCGCATGTCCCCTCCTCCCCATGCAGATCCCTTCCTGTGCCCACATCGCCTCTGTCCAATGGCTGGGGCACCTGGAGGGGGACCCTCAGACCCACCTGGCCAGTTGGATCAACTGGTGGTGGAGGTCTGGCCAGGAAGCACCAGGATGTGAGATCCTAAGAAATGGAGGTGAAGCCTCTCAGATGACGGCAGCTAGTTGCTGGGAATACGGTCCGATTTACAGTTGTGTTCCCTTCCCAGCTTTCCAGAACATTCCCACTTTCTTCCATAGGTGAAGCCCTCTCCTTTGGTCTCCTCCCAGGGATCATTTGTCATTGCAGAGAGTGTGAGCTCTGCCTCCAGGGGATCAGATCAGTCTGTGTTGACTAAGCAACACTGAGGCCCAGTGTTACCCCTTGTAGGAGCCAGGCAGGAGCTAGAGCTGTCTAATGCCTGGTGACTAGGACTTGCCCTCAAGGAGAAAAAACAAAAACAAAAACAGAATTACATCTCTTGAAGAATGGCTGGAGGCGGGGTAAGTTTCCTTCCACTAAAGCACCCTGGCTGAACTATCTTTGCTCCCTTTGAAGGCAAAAGCATACGCCCTGTTTAAAAATGAATGCTAATTTTCCTAGAGAATAGCCACAATTCCTGGAGGAGGCATGCGTGTCCCTAATGGAACAGTCTTCCTCTGGGTGAGCAACCATTTGCTCTTCCCTCAGCCTACTTAACGGAAGCAACATTTGTTGCTGGAAAATAAATCAATTAGGTTAGTGAGGATTGTCTTGTCCACGGAGATATCATGCTGTGTAGGAAAGAGCTACAGAGCCGCCAGCCCACTCGACCCACCCATGTGATGAATCCCAGGAGATCTTGGAGAGGTCTGATTCCAGAGTCCTTCATTTTTCGGTCCACTTTAGCCATTTCTCCCTTACTCTCTGCTGGAGTCACCTTCTTTTTCTTTTCCAAAGTCAGCCATCCCACTAGTAACACAAAAGCTGTTGTATGAGGTCCGCCAAGGTCATCTCTCCCTACACCTGCCTGGCCTATTCTTAGCCACTTAAACAATTTGCCCCAAGTGTTGTTTTAACCATTTTATCATTATCATGTCTTACTCAAGAAACAGACATGAAATGCAATTTACCCACTGCTTCCCGCCCTCCTGGACTGTGGATGAGATGTGGTAGAAAGGGCCCAAGCCTTGGAGGAGGGCTGACTGGAGTTGGCTCTTGGCTGTCGCCTCCTAGCTGTGTGACCTTGGGTGAGTAGCTCAATCTCTCTGAGCCTGGTTCCTCATCAGAAAAATGGGAATAATAACCCCTCTCTTTCATGGCTGCTGTAAGGCGTGGCAGTGATGTGTAAAGTGCAGAGCACACTGCATGAGATGCCCTGCCATAGTAGATGATGTAGTGACCTGGAAACATGCCTCTGTTTTAGGAAGCTTCTAGAGGGTGGGCTGCAAAACTGAAGGGGGCTTACAGAGGGGCTCACTTTCTACTTTCTGCACTTGCAATTTGTTTCCAAATTCAATAGGTGCATATTTCATTTGTTGTGTAGTTGAAATTTTTTATTACATAAATAATATATGAATAGATTCTCATTATCAAAAATTCTGACAGCAGCATGAATTACTTTTATAATCAGGAAAAAGTACAGTCATTTTGAAAAACCCCATCTCATCAACTCCATTTTCCCCGTGTGTTTGAGTTTTTGCTGCTCCCTCCCCCTGCCCTGCTAGCACTAACTGCTAACCACTCAGGCCCCGCCTGTTCCCAGCTCCCTCCACCTGGCCTAGGGGCACTTCCCCTGGAGATGGGCCTTCTTGGATTGATAGATTCCCCTGCATCAAGCCTGCCAGGACTCACTGCAGCGGTTCTCAACCTTCCTAATGTTGCGTGACCCCTTAATACAGTTCCTCATGTTGTGGTGACCCCCAACCATAAAATTATTTTCGTTGCTACTCTATAACTGTAATTTTGCTACTGTTATGAATCGTAATGTAAATACCTTTTTGTTTTCCGATGGTCTTAGGCGACCCCTGTGAAAGGGTCGTTCAACCCCCAAAGGGGTTGTGACCCACAGGTTGAGAACGGCTGCACTAGAGGGAACTACATCCCCCTACCTGCCGTCCTCCCAGCACCCTCAACCCTCCCCGAGGCCAGAGCCCTCATCCTGGCCCCTACCCTGCAGAGGACGCTGGAACTTTCCTCAGACCTGGCGCTGAGGGCTCTGCCCCGGGGTTAGTTCCCAGGACCGGACCCACAATCGACCTTGTGGGAGCTGGCTTTCGTTACTCTGCCTCGGTTACTCTGCCTCCGTGTTGTGTTTCTTTCCTCCCTCTCCGCACCATCCTCCCCTGCTGGGCTCCAGTGGAGGCAGGTGGGCTCCCTGCTCGGAAGGGCTTAAAGGGGCTCCAGATGGGCCTGGTGGCTCAAAGCAACGAAGGTCCGTCTCGGACACATCCTCTGTTACTAGGCCTTCATGGGCTAGCCTGGGCACCTGCTGCCTTAGACAAGGAACCTTCCGGATGAGTGATAGGTAGAGAACACTGCTGCCAGGCTGTTCTTCTTGGGCGCGGTCCATACCTGCAGCCACTGTACGGATCCTAAGCCTTGGGTTCCTTGTTGGGTGTTTTGTGTGAGGGGATGACTATGGCTTTTCCCCGAGCCCTCTGCTGTCCTGCCTCCTGACACTGTTGACCAGCTGCAGGGCTGGAGTCGGCAGTGATGATGGTAACAAATTGTTTATGGCTGATAGGAGCTCTTGGTTCATCTCATTTCATCTCTGAATCACCCCATTGAGTTTGCAGATGTCCTTCCATTTTTTTCACCTGGGGAAACAGGCTCAGAGCAGTTAGGTAATCTTTCCACAGTCCCTCAGCTCTAAGGGCCACACTCAGCAGTGCAGTGGCCCCACCCATTCTTGGCCTGGACTTGCTCTAGCTTGAGCACTGCTGCCTTGAAGGGGGCCTCATCTCCCCAGCCTGACTTCCTGTCTGGCGGCTCCAACACTGTGCCACTTTCAGTGGCTCACCTCTGCCCCCTCACCCTCCCCTGTCCTCCAAGGACACCAGACCGGGGCACTCTGGCAAGGTGAGGGGTAGCTGCACAGATCCCATCACCCCCAAACACCTCCCAGTGCCTGGGCATCTACAGACCTGCCCTCTTCAGTCACCCCGTAACCCACAGAGGACATATCTGAAGTCCCCGAGAGAGCCGGGTGGGTCTGCAGAACCCAGCTAGCAGCAGAGCCTTTATCCCATCCCGCCCCGCCCTTCAATGCTGGTTAGCACCTGACACACTGTGCATACTTAATAATAATTAAATTCACAATGAACATCAAAAAGGCCAGCATGTGGTAAATATATGCATCTTTGCACAATTGTTACACAGCAGATGAACAAGCCATTAACAGTTAATAAGGAGTACATCTGAATGCAAGAAAAATCTGATTGCAAAGATTTTTGCTCCTTCCTTCCCTCCCCAGACTTTTAAATGAAAGTTTAGGGATAATTTTCCTTCTGTTGTCCTTGTACTAGGATTTGTAATGAAAAGAACTGGGACAAGAACCTTCGTGTGCTTCTTCGTTTGGATGTGGGCATAAACTTGGAGTGTTTCTCCCTTGGTGAGAGCTGGTGCAGAGCTGGCCGTGGGACGTTTTGTCTCCTGGAACGGCCAATCAACATCCGTTGCAGAAAAATTCTCTTCTCCAGACCCAGAGCCAAAGCCCTGGCAGCCATTTTAGGAGTGTGTCCTAAAGGACAAACTGGGTCAAAGAATGGAGGCTGCTTAGCATGCTGGGAGCACACCAGCTCCTCCTCCCCTTCACAACCCCATCAGGACAGTGTGCCCCGGAGGAAGCAGGCGCCTGGCCTGGGGTCACCAGGCTGGGGGGAAAGCTGAGGGGTTTGAGGATTCCTTACTTAATTGGGTGACAGTAAATTGCTTGTTAGCCCAGAGGACAAGGTGCAGAGAGCCCGAACCAGCATGATGTCACCCAGTGCCCACAAGGGACTGGCTCTGGGGAGGCCCCAGCCAATGATAGTGTCTTGTGGGAGTGTGGGCCCACTGTGGCCAGATCATCCCAACTGTTCAAGAGAAATCAGAAATTGTACTTTGATTAAATATCCCTATTTTCCAGTGCAGGTTGCTAATTTAGAAGTTTTGAAACCCTGTGATATGCTCATGGGCTACTTGGTTTAAACTCTATGTGGAGGAATTCAAGCTAGACTGCAGGAAGAACTTCCTCTGGTGGTGATTTTCAGACCTTGGGGAAAGGGGGTGTGGTGTGTCTTTGGGGGATTCTGGTGCCATCCTATTGGAAGTAAGGAGCAGGGACTCGAAGCTTCCCGGAGGGAGATTCAAAGCACCTAAGTCCATGACCCTCCGCAAATGTTTTTTGACTGACACTCCGAGTCCTCTCTTTGACTCTGTATAATGGCTGACTCTGGGCCACTCTGTGACTCTCATTTCAAAGGCCTTCCTTATATTTTGCTCTTTGAGGGTTCCTTTCATCTGATGCTTGTTGGTTGCCATCTTCTAACTAAAGATGTTTTACGAAAATTCCCAAAATGTCCATACAATTTACGCCTTAAAGTTTGAAAAGGTCTAGCATGTCCAGTTGAATGCCTGTGATGTGCCAGGTACCAGGCTCCTTGGGGACCACTCAGCCCTGGGCCTTGAGAAGCTCAGAGTCCAGCTAGGGAAGAAACACACACACACACGTACACTGCGGTTTCATAAGTCAGTTTTATATGTACAATAATATGTACAATAAGAGTATTATGTTATTTTGTTGAGGCATCTTGACACCCAAAGGTCTCTTAAAAGAGTGGACACCTAGATGGCAGATAACAGATGTTATCGGAAGCCTTCTCTCCAGCATCAGTTGTCTTCTATCATGATCAGGGTTTTTCACTGAGATCAGGATGGGGACCGGAACCCCACCAGGAAGTCAGGTCGGGCTAGACTTCCATCAGGAAACACTTCTGGGGCCAGAAGCAAAGAAGGGAGTTAACTGAACTCAGTCCCGATCCTGACTTGGACTCAGGTCAAGCAAAATGATCAAAGGAGTCAGCAAAAGGCGAGTCAGAGAGACGGTGGCTAAACCAGCACCTTCCAGGGAGCCGTGTGCTGGACCCTGGAGCCAGGATTCATCCTGCCACTCATTAGCTGTTGACCTTGAGCCAAGGCCTTTAACCCCTTGGAGCCTCTGTGTGTCCTTACCTATAAATGGGGATGGGGGTGGAGGAGGGGGAGTAGTATGTCTTCCTGGAAGGGGTGTTGTGAAGATTGAGGGAGGCGGCATGGGTGGGAGTCCTGGCTGGGAGGAGGCACAGAATAAATGCTACGTCTCTCCCTCTCCCTTCCACACTCTAGGTGCTGCAGATGCTCGTTCGGATGTGAATGAGATAAACCCCGGCCCTCTGAGAACCTTTTGAGAATCAGAGGGCTAGACGTGGTTGCAGAAAAAGGGGATACAGGGTCTAGATTATTGGAGGAGCACAGAGCAGGGAGATCCCCAACCTCGGCCTGGCCATCACCAGGTCAGCAGGGTCTCTCCATGGCTGGTTTAGCCCCAAAGCCCCATAAAGTTTACTCCTGATTCAAGGGCACAAGACATGGCCAGGGAGATGTAGCCTCGTGTGGTCTGGCCATCCAGGGTTTACGAGTGGGCCCTGGGGAATGCCCGGAGCCAGTCAGCCTTCTGGGATCTGTGTGGTTCTGCGTTCCTCCCATAAAAGATGATCAGAGCCTTTCTGATCTTGGCAGCACATGATGAGACCGCAGCTGTTCACTGACCTAGCCAGTGTCGCCATCGCATGGGACACTGATCTTCCCACTTTCATTACAGCTTCATTGGCAGTGAGCTTTCACACACATGCTCTAGAGCCAGGTGTTTCTGTTCACATCCCAGCTTGGCTGTGACCTAGCTGAGTGACTTTGGCCAAGTTACCTGAAATCTCTGTGCCTGAGTTTCCTTACCTGTAAAATTGGAAGAATAATACATACCTCATAGGGTTGTGAAGAGAATTGAATGAATAACGGTTTTTAAATGTTTAGAAAAGAGCCATGCATGTAGCAAGTGCTAGATAAGTATTTGGATTTAAAAGAAAAGATCCTTAAGTACATTCTCTGTGGATTTTACAAGCTCTTCATTTCGCATTTCACAGCCAAGCCCTGTCTCCCTTGGAATCCAACCAAGCTCTGCTTTACTAATTGGAGTCAGGCCCCGGCAGACCTGCACCAAGAGCAGAGGAAGCAACCCCCAGTCCAAGATGGTGACATCGCCACACAGTCTCCTCCTTGCTGCCCCTCAGAGGAGGGGTCTCCAAAGCCCATTTCAAATGCAGTGATTTTAAGTCACTTGTGACTGTGAAGGCCCCTTTGCTTGGTTCATCATCACTAGCAGAGATCCTGGGGGGCAGAGGAGTGCATATTGGGTTCCCAGCCTCCTCCATTTCCGCTCTTCTTTGCCTGTCCATCACCACTTCCTCTTTAAAGGAACACAGGACAAAAAAAAAAAAATCTCCAAATGCAGAGGGAGAAAGGCCCTGGAACTCTGTGACTTCACAGACCTGGCTTTTCTCCTAGGGTGACTGATGTCATGCCCCCCCTCCCTGGCCATGCAGCCCCTGGGGGCCCATGGGGCCTGACGCATCAATCCCATCATACATGTACGCCCGCCCGTGTGTGCCCATAGCCTCCCTGCCGGCCTCTCTCAGCCCATTCCACCAGTAGGGGCTGCTCCTGCCCATTTGGACAACCAGGAGTCTTATGGAAAAGCATCGCAGTGAGGTGACAGCACATTCCTTGCAAACCTCTGGGGTGGGAACTGCCTTTCATCTCTGTTGGCTGACTCTCACTTTTTGTCAACCAGCTCCCGGCAGAAAAGCAGCATGAGAGGCCCCGCTGTTTCTTTAGGTAATGTTGCTGCCCTTTCCTAGAAAAGGCTGGGGGAGTGGCACTTACTACACCGGGTTCTTCCTCCTGCACCTTCTTAGCTGCCTGCATTTGGGAGCTGACGTAGGTTGGGACTGGTCTTGTGGGGGAGAGAGGTCTGTAGGTGACCAGGGTAAGCAGTGATCAGCCTATCTGCATTGAACTTGGGGTGAATTTAGTTCTGACTCCTGCGAGCCCCATTGGCACGTTTCATCCCATGATCCTCGCTTTCTCTCTTCCTTCTCTCTCGTCTCGTGTTGGACAGGTGATAGGAATGCAGAAACACATATTTGTGAATTTCTTTATTCATGCAACATCCATTTCTCGAGTGCCTGCAGTGAGCCAGGCAGAAAGGGAGGCCATGGTGGGGAGGGGGCGGGGGTTTCTCCATCCCCCTCCTGGTTTCCACTGTGAGAAGGGATTTGTGACGGCTTCTCTCTTCCAGGGCCCCATCTCCCGCTGTCTGTGCCCCTCGGCCTCTCCCCAGTTCAGCCATAGCATTTACATGACTGTGCTGCTGTGCCGGTCTCATGGGAGTAAGAGTTTAGACAAATTTCCAGGAAGCAGTTTGGCAAGATATATAGAGAGGCTTAAAAATATTGGTACCCTTTGACCCAGAATTTCCTTCTAGGAATCCGTTCTAAGGAAATAATTAGAAACATGAAAAGGATATATACACTAAGATGTTCATCAAAGTGTTGTTTATAATAGGAAATCTCAGAGGCAGGCTATGTGTCCAATCTCTGGGTGATGGCTGTGTACAATAGTATGTAGCCATTAGAAAATGTCTGTGGACTTTAAATGGCTTGAGAAAAACACTTCTGACATAATAAAAGAGCATGGTGCAAATTGCATTATTCACTATAATCTTGACTGCGTTTAAAAATGCATAGGAAAAACCAAAAAGGAAATATATGAAAATATTAATAGTGATGTTTCTGGTGATAGGATTATAGATAAGTACTTCTTTATACTTTCCTGTACTTGATTACACATGCATATGTTGCTTTTATAATAAGAAAAATACTAAATTTAAAAATTAAAAAAAAATATATATATACACATATACAGAGTGACAGAGAGAAAGCAAATGCTACAAGTTTTAACAATTGATGAATCTAGAAGATTGTATTATTCATGCAATTTTTCTGTCGCTCTGAAAAATTTCAAAGTACAAAATGGTGGGAGAGGGAGTGCCAGGCCACCCCTGAGCTCTCCTTTGGAAGGCCAGGAATATAATCAATGTGATTTGACAATGTAATTTGTTTTCTGCTGTTATTGGGATTTAGGAGTCTTAGGAAGGAAGAAGCAAATGTCCAGCCTGCCCCGGGGTCAAGGTGCTTTGTGTGGTTGACCCACATGGGAGGCGCCGGGCATCTCACTGCTAATTCAGCAGTTCTCTTCTGGCCAGAGTGTGCCCTGTGCACCAGTCCTGGCAGCAGTTGGGGGACTCTGCTGAGGCCAGGCCCTCCCCACCCTGTGCCCTGGATCCCATCTGCCTCCCTCTCCCACCATTCAGGAGCCTTGCTTAGGTTTTCTCGTTTCCCTTGTCCTGTTTCTGTCTTCCCCTTCTCCCTGGACTCCTTCCTGTCAGCATTTAAGTTTAAATGATTCCCCTCTTTAAAACAAAACAAATGCCCCCTTCAGTCCACCACCCTAGCTCTCTCCTCCTCTTCCCAGCCAGATGTTTTTTTTTTTTAAAAGCATCAACAGTTCTGCAACTTCCATTTTCTCCCAATGTGCCCACCCTCCTCAGCTGAACCCAGGCTGGACTCGGCCCCCGATCTTTCTACTGTAACCACTTGTAGTAGTTAGGAAGGCCCGCTTTCTGCAGCAGTAACTAACAAGCCCCAAATGCCTGTGGCTTCACACACCTGACACTACTGCTTCCCTCATCTCCCAGCCCTAGGGGTCATCTTTGAGTTCCTTGGAAACTCTCTGCAGTTTCCGGGCTTGGGGCCTTGCATATGCTATTGTCTCTGTGTGGGATGTTCTTTCCCACCCCCTTCCTTGCACCTTGCTAACTTGGACTCATCCTTCAGGTCTCAGCATAAGCGCCCCTTCCTCAGGGAACTTTTCTCCAACCCCCAGACTCCACAAGTGTCTGTCTCACACTCCTATGACCTGCTGTCCTCTTCTTGTGACACTTGTCTAACTTGATTGTCCACTGTCTCCTTCACTAGGTGTCTTCACAAGGGCCAGGAGACTGAGGCTTGTCATGGGTAAGCCGCTTGCCTGAGATCTCACAGCCAGTGAACTGAAGAATCAAAAATTTGAACCTAGGTTTCAGCTCCGAAGCCTGTGTTCTTTCTACTACCCTTAGTTAATTTTTACATGTCCAAGATTAAACCCTGCCTCTATCCGTAGTACCTTCCTCCCGTCCCTAGAAAAAGGTGAACACTGTTCAGATTTTCTAGCATGAGCTCCCTCCAAATTCACTTAATTTTGCTTTGTCACGGCTGCCCAGTTCCCCCGTCGGGACACCGGAAAGTAGGTCACGGCTGCAGGGACCACGTGCTCTGGCTGCTGTGAGGTTGGCCTCTGGTTTCAGGGCTGAGCAGGGGCCAGATCCTACCAGGAGTACCACGCTCTGTGGGCCCTGCTTGGATCACTCATCCTTGGCCCTGAGAAGTCACCACGAATCTTCACATCACTGAGCTTTACATTCTAGAATTCACTGTCACGGTGGCTGCCACGTCTTGAAGTGGTGGTTGGAGAAAGGAGCATTGGGCATTCACAGAGAAATTGGTGGTCTGAGGAAAAATGCACCTTCATTCTCTTACAGATCCGTTGGCGATTGAGACTAGCTGAGTATTGAAGGGGTTGGCTCACGTGCCCTTTACAGAACAGTGGTACCAAGCCAGTTGACACCAGTCATTTAATAGTCCCCTTCTTTATAGGACAAAATTATTTTCATAAATAATCATGAAATGAAATGATAATAATGGCCAAAATGAAACATGGACAACAAAATGTTTCTTCTACTGAACTCTGTACATATAATTATGCCACAACTTAAAAAAAATAAAAGTAAAGGTGTCAGGATGGCTCAGCTGGTGAGAGCATGTGCTCCTAACAACAGGGTTGCCAGTTCGACTCCTGACTTAGTTGCCCACCTGCAACTAAGATTGAACATGGCACCTTGAGCTGAGCGGCTGCAAGCTGCCGACAGGCGGCCGGATGGTGACTAGCTGAGCTAGCTGCACCCTCCACAACTAAGATTGAAGGACAACAACTTGGCTGTTCCCCTTCCTCAATTCCCCAACACTGTTCTCCTTCCCCAATTCCCCAATAAAATCTTTTTTAAATAAATAAATAAATAAATAAATAAATGTAAATATGATATACAAAAAAAGGAAAAAAGCACAACTATTTACTAAGTAGTTTTTCCATCTACTGAGTTTTGATCCTTTGGTTTCAGCCTGATGTCATGATATTTTATGTAAATCACTGTTTAGTCACCAATATGTGTCCTTCAATAAGCACGAGATACCTGCAAAAGTTGCCTATAATTTCATAACTATTAAATCGTACCACTGATGTACCGCTTTATTTTCTTGCTTAATTCTTTCATTTTCAGCACTATTGCAAACATAAAAAGAAAAGATCGTCATTGTATTCAAACTCAGTAAAATATATCTTGTTTGAGTAAAATTTGTCCTTACTAAACAAAATTATTACACTTTATAGTTCACACAAAATGTCACGGTTTTAAATTTGAAACACAAATAAAAATGCCAATTGGCCACACAGAATGACAGAATTGAAGCAACAGCCTCTTTACGGTCACTGTGCTACTGTTGTTCGCACCCAGAATCTACTGCGTAAATGCAGGAATATGCAGTTATTCCTTATGTACTGCGGAGCATACCATATATACCTGTATATACTGAGGGTGGAGATGCAAATGGCACCTGACGGAAGCTCAAAATTCTGAACTGTTAAGAACTTTCTCTCACAATGACCATGTGTAGCTGACTCTACGTGTTGGGGCCGACTGTGTAAATGGCCATTCTCAAATAACTTCCATGGAGACAACAAGGTTTACTAAAGGATACATTTAATAAAGTGCTGACCTTATGCATGTATTGATACTCAACAGCAACGGCACCAATTGTTCGTAACTTAGACCAGAAAGGGAGGGACATTTTATCACTGACTTTGTTGAGGATTGCTGGCACGCAATGCTCAATACAAAGCAGGCTGACTTTCGTCGTTTTATAGTTGTTGTTGAATCTTACGGACAGTCCACCCCTTTACGGCTTGTTGTGAGGCTCCCTCCACCCTACCTTGGTTCCAACATTGTGCTCCAACCCCTTGTCCTGGCGGAACTGAAGGGAACTAGTGGGACGTCTCTGCAGTCCCCCCAGGATGGAGGAAACTAAGGCAATGCCTTGTTTACTCAGGGGAGACCAGGCCATGTGCTAGATCACAGGTCCCTGGACTTCCTCCCTGGACAGGAAGCAGCCGGTCTGGATTCCAGGACCGACTTTCCCAGTGCCCCCAAGTGTCTCTGCACCTTATAAAGCTTTCTGATGGAATTTTTGCTCTGTTGTATTTACTTCCTTTAAAAAACAACAGGTAAGCAAGAAAACATTAGGTTTGAGAAGTTGAAGTGAGCACTTGGCTTGAACTAAATTCTAGCGGGTTTTTCTTAGGATGAATGATATCCCCTTTGGCCACTTGGAATTGATTTACTCTGAATTCAGAGAGGCTCCCATTCATTGTTTATACTTTGTATTTTTGGTTTGTTTCTTTAAAATACGATCATTAGTGATCACTAGGATATTTAGATGGGGTATGCTGGATCTAAATTATGTATGTATTGATTCTTTTTTTCTGAGAGTAGTTTATATTGTGGGTTTGCATTTAACTTTAAAAAAACTCTTCTTGGACCATTGCCCAAATGATATTATCAGCCATTTAGTTGAGAGTGTGCATCCTGCTGGTTCCTGGGTCACTAGACTTTCACTTGCTGACTTAAGCCACTGGCTGGATGCTGTGGTCAGCACATGAGCAGGCATGGACTTGAGCACATAACCAGGCTGATGTAAAGTCATCAGTTCTCTGGAAAACAGAAACCTGCGTTAGGAGACTGTGGTACTGCCAAAGGAGCTCTGTGTTCTAGGACGTGGAAGCTAATTTCTTACCTTCCTTTGCTGTGGGCTAGCTGGGTGACTTTGAGCAACTTGCTTAGCCTCTCTGTTGCCTCATCTGCAAAGTGGAATAATCTTTTCCTTACCCGACGGAAGGTAGACCCTGAGCCCAAGGCTTTTTTGAGTTTTCCCCTCTTAAAAGGACCTCTGCTCCTACCAGCCACTTAACAACCACGGGATAGTAACTGGGAAAAGCAAAGGGAGCTCTTCTGTTTATATAATCATGTATGTTTTTGTCCTTCTGTGGCTGGAAAGATGTAAGCATAACTGGGGGACGTAGCTGCCCACAGTTCCAGCCTTCCAGGGCAGACCTCTCTGGGGAAGGTTGGTGCATCTAAGAGCCCATCACCAGAATTTGAAAATTGTGTGGGGTCTGCTGACTTGGACAGCTAATGGTGTGCTGAGAATTGTCCCTCCAAAGAGGCCTTTCCATTCCCTCGGGAGACTCTGGGCATCCCATCTGTGGTGCTGTCTCCTCCCTAACCCTCTCACCCAACCGTTTCCCTCCCCGTCATTCCTCTCACTCTTTATGCTGCTGCAACCTCTTCTAATGAGCAAGTCCTGGCCGCCAGGGCCTCTTTGCAGCTACTGATGGAACCTGCCGCTGCTTCTGGTCCGAGGATCACCCTGGAAAGGCGCTCAGAAGCAGGCATACAGCCAGGGCCTGTCTACTTACCACCCCCACCCCCTCGGAACTCAAAGGTGGTGCGGGAATCTGGACTCGGCAAGAATTGGCAGCTCCACCACCAGCCCCAGCGCCAAACCTGCAGGATGCATGCTCTTCATTCTTTGTCAATTTCCAGCAAACAGGATTGTCACAGAGGGAGCCTGTTGGCTGTTTGGGCTCCTTAGGGACATTGGCTCAGGACTTTTAGTTGGCACCTAGCCGAAGTCTGTCTGACCTGGGCTCCTCCAAAATGTTTGGTCTCTCAACCATCCCCACTGTGACCAATGATGACCCATTTGTCTGATAATGACACTGTCACCACCCCTCTTCAGCCCAGAGGAAGGAGTTTGTCCCTCCCAGTCCGACCTCCTTTCAAGTCTTAACTCAGGTTTGCCTTCTCCCCAGAGCCTTCTTCAGCCCTCTCTACCTGTCTCCTTTCAGCTGCTACAGCCTTTGACTCTCGCACCTGTTCCATACTTAGCTCACCGAATCATGGCCTCTTGGGACACAAGCCAACCTGCTTTCTGTCTCCTGACCTGTGGCCTTGGACTGTGTTTATGTCTTTGTCTCCCCTCCCAAACCAGATCCTGAGAGGGCAGAGAGCACGTCTTCCATCCCTTTGCCCAGCCTGGAGCCCCCGCACGTGGTAGGTAGCATTCCGCAAATGGAGTTGACTATGGGGTCACTTTACTCTGAAATGATCCCTCTGTCATTCGGTATTTGTGTCTGTATGTCCCTGGCCAGACTGAATCTATCCAAGGGCAGTGGCCACATCTGCTCCTTTCTCTGGGTCCGTGGTGGGGGCTGCTCACAGCCCTGGTCCCGGAGGCCTCCCCAGCTGCTCAGCCAGGGCTGGGCCAGTGCGATAGCTCTGTCCTATGTATATCATCCTCTCCCTGCGTGGCCTGCTGTCCTGCGCACAAGTATCCTGAGACCACCTTCTGGACCTGGAGGATGTATATGCACATTCATGGGCATGGCACATACGCTGCCCCTCAGCACAGCATCAATAATGCATTGTGTGCACAGACAGCTGCTATGAACTTGATCACACAACTGCCGTCTCTGCATCAGCTCCCAAATCCACCTCTAAGTATGTGGTGATTGGCAAGCTTCTCGCTTAGGAGCCCACTTTTCCCTCTGCTAATAATAGATGCTTCCTTCCTACAGCCTCAGCTTGGCAGCTTTGGTTCAAAAGTGATCTCAGCTGAAGAGACTAATGGATGGGTCTGAATTATGCCTTTTAAGCACAAAGCATTGCTCTTAATTAAAAGATTCTGTCCTTTGATGGGAAAAAGGCCCTCCCTCCATGGCATCAGTAACCACCCACCTCTGGACAGCTCCCAAAGCCGGCTCCCTTTTCAGGCTAGCCCCAGGTGTGTTCCCGAATGCCAGGGAGGCTGCGAGAGCCCCGTGGGCCACCTGAGCACACGGAGCATGCGTGCCTGGGGTGGCATAGCAGTATGGGAAGTCTTTTTTTCGCATCCTGTTGCAGCATCTTACCTCATCATTTTTCATTTCTTTTTCACCTAGGACAAGCCTTTAAATCACTGGCTTGAGGCGTTTGGATGTTCTTTGACCCTTGGATGTTGCTTATAAATCAACATTTCATGACTCCCTGGGAAGTGCTGTCCAAACAATAAGGCACAAGAATGAAAAGGAAATTACAGAGCTCTTTATTTGTAAATGGTCTTTTACAAGGAGGTTTCTAGTTACTCTGCTTTCTCTGGAACCAAGGAATTGAAGTGTGGGTGACAGGTCCTTAACAGATAATCATACGATGTATCTTCTTCCTGACCCCGTCACAGAGCAGACACACCTACTCCCAAAATGTCCCTGGGGCCACATCTGAGGAGAACCTTGGACATCAAGCACCGCCAGCCCAGGCGAGGGTTTCTCTGGACGGGACGGGTTCCCTCTGAGCATGGTCCTTATTTCCCTTCAGGGGTAGAGGCATGTCCAGTGACCTGGACTGTTCTCAGTGAACTCACACTGCCATATTGTTGTTGATCACTGGTATAGCGTGAAGGAATCAGATCGTTTTCCTCCTCCCTGATAGGAAGCACAGATGTGATGTCCTAGGATCTGAAGAGGACTCAGAGATCAGAGAGTAGATGTGATATTTTCTAAGTAAACGGAACAGCATTTGACCCACAGTGTCAAACGCACGGATTTATTTGATGCTGTGGAAACCAACAGTGGTTTTCTGTACTACTTGGGGTATCTTCCATGAAATGACCTCCCGATTTAGGTTTGAATTCTGGCTTCACTGCTGACTAGCTGTGTGATCTTGGGTAAGTTAATTAATCTCTCTGTACTTTTGAGAGGCTCTTTCTTTAAGGTCCTTTCCAAGCTTCAGAACCCAGGATTATATGAATCTAGCCAGGCAGGGCACCCAGACAAATATGTGGAGAACAAGTCTGTTTGGGGGGCAGGGAGAGAAGAAACCAAAATGGGAGAAACCTTGATGACAAAGATGACAAACTCGAGGTCATTCATGGATAGCTCAACACCCAGCTGATACAGCAGTTCTATCTCATTTATTTTGGTCACTTGAGGTTTACAAGGGATGGGAGAATTGGGGCTCCCTTCCTCCATCACAGAGGAGCATTCTCTCCACTGGGGTGTCAGAGGTACAGTTGTTATCCAGGGAGCTGGGGTGGCCTACACCCCAGAGAGAACAGGCCAGCTATCAGATTTGAAACCGACTATGAGCTCTGAGCTTGGGAAGTGCTAGCAATTAATGTTCTCACATCTCCCCTTGCATCCCTCTCAAACCCCTCTCCCTGCCGAACACACTCCCTGGTTCAGCAGTATTGATTGGGGGCCTTCCTTGTGCCAGGCGTGGGGTCAGGTGCAGAAGACATGATGGTGAAGGAGGTGACTATGGCCCCTCCATCCTCAGGGCACCAGCGTTTCAGTACCAGAGACAAGTAACCGGAGAATTACAGCACCCTGCAAAACGTGTTCACTAGGGGCACACGCGAGGGAGTTTGGGAAGGGCTTCCAGAAGCAGTGACTGCTTTGATAAAACCTGAAGCCTGAGTAGGAGTTAGCCAGACGCAGGGGAGGAAAAGCGGAGGAGAGGGCTTTCCTGGCGGGGACAGCAGCCTGTCTGAAAGTGAGAAAAAGGGTAGCACATGTCATCTGACGAAGTGTAAGGAGTGGCTTTCAGTTTACAATAGTTCTTGCATTCATCCAACTGTGAAGGTGGATTGAGCACCTACACCATATCAAGCATTGCACTAAGTACTGAGTTGTTTCCAGTGACTAAAAAATAAGTTTAGGAGTCTCCACCCACAAGGAGCTTACTTACAGTCTAACGGGGAGACTAATGGAGTACAATTACAGTAGGAAGTGACAGGTACTTAAAGACTGGACCAAATGCCAGTGAGGGAGGAGGAGGAGGTAACATGATTCCTACCCATGTTTGGGGAATGCATGTGTTTCCAGCCTAACCCCACAGAGGTGGGATCAGCGATGGTGAATTCTCCGGAAGTAAGGGAGTCGTGGTTTCTCTGAGACACTGGCCGCATGTATGAGCCCCCCCAGGAGCCCCGCCTCTCTCAGCCTCTGCATACCCTGAGCTTTGGGAGACCCCGACTCCACGCCTTGGGAAGTTTGAAGGGCATCTGTATTTTCAGATTTAGCAAACAAAACAAAACAACCCCAGTCATTTTGACTCTCTTTTGCAATGTTTTAAAAACATCTTTATTGAGATTATAATTCACATACCATAGAATTCACCACTTAAAGTTTAAATTTAGTGATTTTTAGTATTCCTTTACGATTTCCATTTCGATGGTAATTCCTGAGACGCTAGGGAGACCCAGAAGCCACTCAAACACAGCAGGGAGACACCCCCTGCCCCATTAATGACTGACAGGCGTTCAGGGTCTCCCCTGGCTTCCACCCCCAGGATGTAATGTTTTGTCATTTTTTCAAGTAGAATTTCATTTCCAGTTATGTTTCTGGGTTCTTTGTACTTCTTTCTTACCAGCTTTTCCTCTTTCATCTGCTCATTCTCTTTCTTTCTTGACTGATTTCTGTTTCTGAACATAAACGTTGTCCAGGCCTTTCTGCTGGATAATGGACATTTTGCAATGAACAGAGGCTGCCTGAGCTTTCTCTGAAATATGTTCTTGGGGCGCAGACCCTAAATGTGTGGCTCTAGCCTTGATTTCCTGTCTCTTCTTGATCCAAACTTGTGATGTGTCAGTTTTAATGGATCCAGAGAGTTGTACCCTTGGGTGGGATCTGGTTCCAAAGTTGTGCTGAAATTCTTTTCTCAAGGTAGTTTCTCCACGCCATGCAGTTTTCCATTCTCCCCAGCTCTAACTGGATACCCCACTGTGTCAAGCATGATTATTTTATCCAGATGAGAGAGGCATGACCTGGGGGCTCCGTGCAGGCTGACATGTGCATCTCCTTATTCTCATTTAAATGAGAAGTTTTACTGATAAATATTGAAACTGTTTTGCTCCACCCCAATAGATGCAGCAGAATTGTCTGGTTGCCCCTTAGCCTAAAGAGCCTTTATTTTTATGTTCTGACATGGCTGTGGACGCTTACTGCATACATTTCAATTTGGAAGTTAAGTTTTCTGGGGCTTGGAAGGCTGTAACCTCAGCCCTGTAGGGCTCCTCACAACCCCGCTCCTCTAAATCCCTTTTGAAACAAGGTGGATATAAATACATGAACAATTGCAGCTCTCCGGAGTGTTTAGACTCGTCACCCATTCCCCTCCCTAGATCTCGGAGAACCACACTTGTGATGGAGGAAGGGTTTGTGACATCAGAGTGCTGTGCGCAGGTCTCTGTGGCTCTCAGCATTAACCGTGTACCTGGAAGGCTGCACGCCAGCTATTAGCCGACCCGATCCCTTTTTCTCATCGTTTCCCCTCTGGCGTGTTACCCTTTCCCGTCCAGGGGCTCCCACCAGCTCCACAGGCATCACTCCTGTTCAGTACCTCTGGTGGCGTTCCTACGGTCCCAGGAACACCACACACATTGTCACCCTAAGTGGCCTCTGACTCCGTGATTGATCACAGAGTGGTCCTGCAGCCTGGAATCAGTGGTAAGTGTCTTTGGCCACCTTGTCCCTTCAGCCATGCCAGTGGCAGCAGGCAATTGGTGATATGCGAATAAAAAGAGTAGCACGCTGTGGGACAAATCCTTGACTTTGTTACAAGGGTGTTTTGTTTTGCCAAAATGGGAATGTATTTATCGCTTTTTATCAGATTATAAACATCATACATGTTTATAAAACAGTTTAATAAACCAAAAAAGTAGACACCAACAAGACAAAGTCTCCATAATTCCACTTCCCTTCCAAAGAAAACCTCTCTTCAGCACATATCCTTTAGGGTTTCTTGTCTGCACATATACATCTACATGTTATTTTCTTTTTATAAAAATTCTGTCCATGCACATTTCCAAAACTACCTTTTCACTTGGCGATCCAGGGTGGAATTTCTCTCTTCCAGTGTGTGTCTCCCCCATCCTTCTTCCAAAGGGGTCAGCTTCACGAAGGCTGCTCCAGGACACGGGTTTGGCCCTGTCTCCAGGCATCACGGGACCAGGCGATGATCTCACTGGGTACACCATCTGCCCTGCCTGGCCAGAGGCTGCGTCGGCAGAGCCAACGGGGCACCATGTGTCATTGGATCCAAAGTGGGGTGGGTGGGTCTCTGTGCCCTGAGAAGCTGTTTAGTCTGAAAATACAAACAGGATACAGAAAGGTTTGGCTAAATTAATGGGTTTACCACCAGGTGGTCATATAATAACCACAGCTGGCATGTATATAGTGTTTACTGGAAGCACTTAACATATATTAACTCATTTAATCCCCACATTCAAGGATGAGGCAGCAGAGGCTCTGAGAGGTTGAGTGACTCACCCAAGGTCACCCAGTGAGTAAGTAGTGGAACCCGGACAAACTGACCTGAGCATGTTCTTGACGACCCCGAATTGTCGTTGCCTCTGGCCCTAATGCCACCAAGCAGAAGTGTCCAGGCACCCCAGTCAAAGACAGATTCAGGGGCCACGTGCTTGATCTGGTGTGGCATTTCTGGCATGGCATTTCGTGCGTGTGTTCAAAGGACACTATTTATTTGCCGCCCTTCCCAAGCCATGCCGCGTTCAGGTCGTTCATTACTGAGGGACAACCGCTGATTAGCAGAAGCCTCCCGCTGCCCTCGCCCCTGCGTCTCCCAGAGTATATGTCCTCAGACTCAAAAACTAGAAGCGAAAACGTCTTAAAGCTCCCGCCTTTCCCTCCTAATCCTCCTCTTCCCTCCGTTTCTTGCTATCGTTCCCTCTAATGAAGTGGCATGGCTGAAAGAGCCCACTTCTGGTCAGTCCTTGAGGCCTCTCAAACCCCCTCCTCCGTCCCCGCCCTTGGGCCTGCTCCCTGCAAGCTGCGACTGTGCTGACCGCTCCGGCCCCTCGGTCCCTCCCCAAACCCCCTTCCACATCCTCACTGTGCTTGCCCGTCACTTTGTCTGGGGCCAGCGCTGGGAGGAATGGGGAGCAAAGACACCCCAGTTCTTCTTTTGACATTTACCTTCACTCCACTACTCCTCAGATCTTCCCAGAAGGTCCCCTCGCTTCTTGTCTCCAGGAGCTGACCCAAAGCTGCCTCTCTCCTCTTCCCGCTGTTACTCCCCCTCCTTCGGGGCAGAGGCCCTGGTGTTGGCTCCTAATTTTATACCTTCAGGTTAAGCCTCCTCTTCGCATCTTCAGACATCTTCTCCTTGCTCATAACTCACATGTCATGACAATAGTCCCTTACATCAGTCTAGAACATCGCAGTTCACTAAAGGGCTATCTCATGTGCATTTTTTTTTCGGTGACCCTCACAGCCACCCTGTGAGACAGGTGTCATGATGCCCATGTTTCCAATGGAGAATCCATGGTTTAGAGAATGCAAGGGACTGGCCCAGCATCAACCAGCTAGTGAGTGGTCCTCACTAAGCCTTTAACCTAGGGCTTTGGACTCCCCGCCAGGCATCCTTTCCACCCAAATGCATGGAGAGGTCTGGACAGGAGGAAGCATTCCTCAGAAAGATTTGGAGCCAGTGCCTGCACCTCAGAAGCCAAGGGCTCAGGGAGTCCAGCCATTCATTCAACTAACAAGGCTGGACTTGGTGCATTTCACAGGAGTTGGGGATGAGCAGCCTCTCGGTGCACCTGTAAGGGTAGACACAAATATGGTGTCTCGAGAACCTGAGACCCTGCTCCGTGGGAGAGCCCCATGTCCAAGGGGAAGCGGACCCGGGTGGAGAGGGCAGGGTGGAGGGTGCCTCCCCAGCTCCTGCTGTGAGGGAGAGGCCGTGCAGGGTTCTCAAAGCGCCTTGAGAAGGGGGCAGCCTAAGTGCCATTCGTCAGTCAAGTAACAGCTAATGGAGGAGCAGGCGCTTCCAAGAACCCATAATGCTCTTGGGCAAGTGCCCCGAGGGTGCCCCTGAGAGGATTTATCTCAGGTAGAATTAACATGGCGACCAGGGACATTGGTGGCCCCTGAATGGGACAGAGGCTCAGCGGCTCGCCTCCCCTACCAGGTGTCACATGACAGCGCTCTCCTCCTTGGAGGATCTGATCAAAAACTTACCAAAAAGAGGATTGGAGGGAAAAACTACTGTAGTTTTGAAAACAAAGCTCCCCCCCCCAAGCATGATCTGTCACCCTAACAGATGTCACAGCGCTATTTGGTTATACCCGCAGTTACAAACGAGGAGAGAAGCCTTCAGTGAAAAAATAAACCAAACCAAAACAGAAACCTTAAGCTTTAAAACCAGAGTTGTCCTTTCAGACATAATTTGTGAATATTCTTATGATGATGGACGTTAGCCAGCTGACATCAGCCATGACACACCGTGTGTGCACAGCGGCACCACCTGCCCCCAAAAAGCAGCCTTCATTCATGCTTTCTTACAATTGTTGATTGTTTTCTTTGGAGTAAGGCCCAGGATTATTCCAGTTTTCTGCTCCCCAACATAAGTCTTTTCTCTCTGTGGGCTCCTTTATCTCCTCCCCACTAAATTTGGCAGTTCTGTTTGAAATCTGGGTATTATTATTCATATTTGGTTCTAGAACATTCTGTGGTACATGTGATGTGATGTGACCATGAACTCACACTTGAGAGCTCCTCTGGGGTTTGCTCCTCTGAGGTCTTCCCTCTGGCGAATCTTACTGAATGAAGGCTTCCCTGTGCCTCCCTCCATGCCGGGTGTCACCTGCCGGGGTGGGAGAGAAGACACAAAAGGAACTGCATCTCCTCAGACCAGTTGGGACCAGCTGTTAGTGGAGAATGTCCGAAGCATCAGAGTTGCCAAGATCCAGCCTCAAGAGGGTGTTGATTTCAGCCCTCCAAGCTCCTTCTCTCCCCTTAGGTCAGATTGACATCCTGCCTCCTGAGCACAGGGATTTCCTAATAACCTCAGCCTCAGACTTCACCTCAGCCTAGGAGACTAGTATGCCTGCCCTTCACTCATCTTTATATCTTAAAGTAAACCGGTTGTACCATTAAAGAATAGAGTATTAAAGAATAGAGTATAAATACAAAGAGAAGGTTTTCAAAGGAAACAAAAGCTTTCGTTCACTTGAACGCGTGTCCTGATATTCCTAAACTGGTATCTCAGTCATTGCTTGATTTAATCACCGTTATCGCTCAGCTTCACATGGTCAGGTTCTGGTGCCAGGCTGCCTGGGCCTTGAACCCTGACTCCATTACAGGCCTACTGTGCGACCTTGGGCAACTTACTCAACCTTTCTGTGCTTTAGTTTTTCCATCTGTAGAAGTTGGTATAACAGAGGCATTTGTGTGAATTAAATGAGTCGGTACCTGGAAAGGCTTGAAACAGGTTCCTATAACTATGAGGAATTCTGTCTCCCACACTCACTCACCGGAAACTTCGTGATGGTGCAAAAAAGGGACCAGGGCAAAGAAAGATGGGATGCAGGAGCCAAAAATCACCTTGGAGAAAAAAGTTCATTTTGAAATTATTTTTGGATTTTAGATTTATCCCTCCTTGATCTTCAGCTATCTCAGAGAGATCCATTTGGGCTTTTAAAAAATTTTTGTTTTAAATAACAGCGTTATTAAATTAGGTCACATGCCATCAAATTCATCCTTTAAAGTAGATTCACAAAGTTGTGCAATATCATTACTAATTCCAGTTTGGGTTTTTAACCTGAGGAGATCCTCCTTTCTCTGGACGGAGCCACCCGGCCTTGTGGCGGTGATTCCGCTGAGTCACCGCGGGCGGCCCGGAGGCTGCAGTCATTCCCCAGTTCCCCAGGGAGAAGCTGGCTGCCCGCTGGGCTACAGCGAGCGGGCACCCGGGCCAAGCGTCTGCTGCCCCCTAGCGAACGCTGCAGGTCTGTCCTGAAGCCACCCCTCCACCCCGCCGCACCCGGCGCCGCCCCGGGTGGGCTTTCGGTCCTGTTTGTTTCAGACACAAATAGCTGGTTGGGAGCCTGGATTGCGTGGGTAGTGCGTCTGTTTTGGAGCGTGGTGAGCCAGGGCGCGGGACCTGCCCCTGACGCGGGTTTTCCGTTACCTCCTCGCCTCTAATTCTAGCCAGGACAGGGTCATTCATTCACCGCGTCCTTGAAGAGGAGAAGGGCTATGTTTGTTTAACAAGCGCTGGTATGACACAGTCGGGTATAGGATGGGCTTCAGCATCAAAAGATCAGAGTTCAAACCCTGCCCTGCTGCTTATTAGCTGTGTGACCCTCAATAGGTTACTGAACCTCTCTGAGCCTGTTTCCTCATCCAGAAAGGGGGAACAATAATTCCTCTCACAGGGTTGTATTACAGAGATACTCTCTCTCTCTGAAGCCCCTGTGACTGGCTTATAGTCAGGGCTCAAATAAACAAATGCTATTAATACTCCAGAATTGCCAAAAGGGTGCCCAGTATCACCCTGGCTTACCAAAGAGCTTTCTAGAACCGGAATTACTCCTCACCAGAATGCACTGCTGTGGGTAAGAAAATTAGAAGGAATAGAAAGGATGGCTGTGGGCGTAGGAAGGCTGTTTGGTCTTCATCTCCTTCATGCAGAGGCTGCCCCAGCTCAGATGAGACTTCCAGGCCCCTGGAGAGCTGTGCACCCGCAAAGTCCAGGGTAGGAAGCAGACAGAAGCATCAGAGCTGCTTTCCGGGTCCCAGAGGGCCAGGGGAGAGGTAACCCCTTACCTTCCCCTTATCCTCTCATCACCTGCACTATCTTCCTCTCTCCCTCTCAATCCTGTGGACACTTTTCTACCTCTCTGCCCCACCCCCACTCTGTCTATTGACAGGGCTGCACTGGGGCTGGAAGATGTGATTCTGTAGGACAGGCATCATGAACCACTCCACAAGCCCCTTCTGCTCACAGGCCTCAATTTACACAGCTACAAAGTGACAGGGACAGACTTTTCCAAGGGCCCCTAAAAAGTGGCCCGATTTAGGGCCGGCTGAGTGGCGCGTTGGTTAAGAACTGGCTTGGGATGCCAGAGGGCCCCGGTTCGGATCCCACATATGAGGGCCAGTGACACTGCCCTCCACAGCTAAGATGCTGAACAACAGCTCAACCTGGAGCTGGGCTGCCGTGGGTTACCGGGACGGCATAGGCTGCAGCCCCTGCTGCAGTGGGTTGCCATAGGCTACCGTGTGTAGCCAGCAGCCAGCATGAGTGGCCAGCAGCCGCAGTGAGCGGCCGTCAGGAAGCCGGCGACTGATCTGCCTCGCCCGGGAAGAGCGCAATGATGGTGCCAACATGGGCCAGTGAAGCAACGTCCTCCACAACTAGACTGAAGAACAAAACGACAGCAACTTGTCTGTTCCCCTTCCCCCAATTCCCCAGCGCTGTTCCCATCCCCCCAATTCCCCAATAAAAATCTTTAAAAAAAGAAAAAAGTGGCCCGATTTAGCTTCCAGGTTCACCTCCACTTTTGTGTCTCTCCTAAAATGTCTTCCTTACCTCCACCATGCTACCTCTAAGTCACTGCCTGGGAAAACAGGAGGTAGGAAATGAGAGGGAGGAAGGGAGGGAGGAGAGGAGGGAGGAGAGGAGGGAGGGAGGGAGGGAGGGAGGGAGAGAGAGAGAGGCTGATTTAGAAGTATAAGAAAACAAACTGTGTTTATTTTCCCATCTGTGTGTCTCTCTTAGATTACAGGATTGGTGAGGTGATGACCACGTCTAGTCTGGGCTGTGTAGCCATGGCAGGGCCACGCTTATTTGTGTGTTTTTCTGTCTGCTGTCCTAGCCTGAAAGTCTTAGGGCCGGGATGTGCTCTGTGCCATTGGTCAGTTGGTTCACATGTTCTTTGTTCAGTTCTTCCAGAGAAACCCTCCTGCCCTTGGCTCTTGAGGAGGAAGACGGCAGGGGTCAGAGGGAGGTGGCGAAAGGAAGGACGGGAGCCGAGAGCACAGACCTTGGCTGGGATGCAGGGTCTCCTGCCTCTCACCCAGGCCTGGGCTACAGACCTCCTGCTGTCCCGTGACTGACCAGCAGGGCTCCCAAGCTGGAGGACACAGTCCTACTCAACCCACTTAGAATAAGATGTCAGAGCAGGAAGGGAGCTCAGGGGTCAACGAGTGCCATTTTGTGGGTGAAGAGGGTTGAGAGAAGTGACTTGGTCACACAGCCTCTGTGTCTGAGTCCTTCCACATCCCAGACCTGTGCCCTGAGAGAAAGCTGGGGAAGATTTTATGGTCCAGGATGGAAGAACCGGCAGTGAGAGGCCGCAGAGTGTTCCATCAGGACACAGGCTTTGCATCCTGGCCTTGCCTCTTACTGGCTCTGTAGCCTTGGGAAGGTCGCTTCCCAGATTCCTCATCTGTCCAATGGGACTCTTAATATCTACGATGATGACGATGATGACGATAAGTACCTCACAGGATTGCTGTGAGGATGCGGTGACACACCTGTGAGGTGTCCACGTGGAGAAAATGCTCTTTCTTTGACAGGGGCCGCATGAGCACCAACTGTTGCCAGGCCCCACCTAGACAGGCCCCACCTCGAGGGGACTTGCTCACTCAGTGTTTGTCCTACAACTGAGAAGAAGAGTTACTTCGTTTTGCTCTCTGAGGACACCCTTCTCCTGGGTTCTGTTTTCTGCTCTAGGGGGTGCTCCAGACACAGACTTGTCTTTCTCAATGTGATCTGTAGGTATCAAAACATTAGCATGGGGGCAGGTTTCCCAGCCCAGTCAAGCTGAAGAGACAGCTCTTGTGGCCTCATTGGCTCAGAAGGTCTGTCAATGTAAGGGCTTTGCTGTCCTGGGATTGGCTGGAGGGGGCGGCGTGGTGAGCCTCCCTCCTTAGAGAGTTCTTCCCATGCATTCCACTTTTTTCTCCAAAGGAAAATAGTGGCCCTTGAGAAGCACACAGTTCATATTTGGCATTGTTGATAGCTGCCTGTGTTTTTAAGGATGATTTCATTTCTCCAGTGACCCCTATAATTCATTCAGCTTCCTATTGGTGCATCTGACTTTTTCTTCAACCCTGCAGAGGTGGTGAAGGAGGGGTAGGAGATTAGAAGCCAGGGCAGTGAGATACACTACCCTGTTATCTGCTCCACGGGGCTGAATGAGGCAGCATGGCAGCTGAAGGGCTGATACCATGAATGCATGTCCCTGGTCCCCAGAGCAATGAGCTGCTGCCCAAGCCTCAGGAAAGAACCGTAGTTCTCCTACTCCTGACTTGAAACCTTATGGAAACTTCTAGAAGCAGCTGAAGAAAATCCAACATCAAATGCAAAACTCCACACTGAGAATACAGGCGATGACCAAAATGCATAATGATTCTTGCTAAGACTTAAATCACAGACTTTTATTACTATCAAGAGAGAAGAAATACTAGAAAAGCCAAAAGCAGTCATCTGCGGGCCGGCTGAGTGCCACGTTGGTTAAGAGCTGGCTTGGGAGGCCAGCTCTGAGCACCAGGCCCCGGTTCGGATCCCACATGAGGGCCAGTGACACTGCGCCCTCTATAGCTAAGATGGTGAACAATAGCTCGACCTGGAGCTGGGCTGCCCTGAGTCGCCTGCGACGGCGTAGGCTGCAGCCTGTGCTACAGTGGGCTGCCATAAGCTACCCTGTGTGGCTGGCAGCCAGCGTGAGTGGCCAGGAGCCAGCGTGAGCTGCTGAGAGCCGCTGTGAGCGGACGTCCAGAGGCCGGCGACCAATTTGCCTCACCCAGGAAGAGCGCAATGATAATACCAACATGGGCCAGAGAAGCAACGTCCTCCACAACTAGACTGAAGAATAAAAGGACAGCAACTTATCTGTTCCCCTTCCCCTGATTCCCCAACGCTGTTCCCCTCCTGCAATTCCCCAATAAAATCTTTAAAAAAAAAAAAAAGCAGTCTGTAAGCTATGGCCCACAAGCCAAATCATCAGTGCTGTTTGCTATGTTTTTAGTGATCTAATTCTTTGTATTTAATTTAATTGACTTTTACATTTTCAAATGGGTAAAAAAAGCAAAAACAGAAAAATGATATTTCATGACATAAAATTATGTGCAATTCAAATTTCAGTGTCCATGATAAAGTTTAATTGGAGCACAGCCATGCTCATTCACTAGCTGCTTTCCCACTGCAATTAAATGAAATACAAAGAATTAGATCACTAAAAAATGCAGAAAGCATTGATGATCTGTATGGACCATAGAGCAATGGAATGAGTCACAAAAGAAAATAGATTTGACAGTATAAAAATTACAACCAGTCTATCCAGAAACCATCAGAAACCAAAATAAAAGACAACCAGCTGGAGAAACGATCTACCACAAATAGGATAAAGGGTTAATGTTATTCATAAATTAAGAGCTCACTCAAGTCATTACAATCAGCACCGAGACTTGAACAGAGAAAGCAAATGCTATAAATGGGCATTTTAGGAAAAAGGAAGATTTTTACTTTTATACCTCCATCTACCATGTTCCAGGAGAGGAAATTGGTCACTGAAAGAAATCGATCAAATCCCAGGAGCAAAACCACAGGGCTCATTAAACTTCTTCGTATTCACTAGAACTTTAGCTGCAGGTTGAACGGGGTGACCTGGGTTGGTTGGCTGGCTCACCTGGGCCAGGTGTCGTGTCTCCAGCCAGTTTGGGAAGCCTCAAGTTTCTGGGCTGATTCTGTCCTTCCAGGGTGGGGCTCCTGGTGAGTCAGCCAGGTGAGATGACTTGTGGATCAGTCCCAAGGATGAGCAATTGGGCAATGACCTAGGATGTCCTGAGAGAGGCTCCATCAGGAAGCAGTGAAGAAGGCATTACTTTCTAGAGTTGGGTGGGACGCAGTAGTTGAGTTCTGCGATAATGGATCTGATGTCTTTCAGAAGAGGAGTTCTTATGTTTGGGGGCTTTCTAAGCGAAACAATTAGCATATCTAAGGGTAGGTAATATCACCACCAAATCTTAAACCTTAAAGGATGAATGGGGACTTTGATTTCCCAAAGTAAAGTCCTGCTCATCCTTGGGGAGATGTCAAAGGTTTGAAGAAGCTCTATCAGTCTCAGATGCCTTTCCTGAGAGCTCTTTGAGGGACAAGGATCTCAGCCAGAATGAAAAGGCACCCCTTCTCTAGCTGCCTCACCCAGCACAGGCCCTGCTGACCTCATTTTTAAAACCTTCCTAGACCATCCCGACTCTTGCCACCTTCTTAGCCTACCTCGTGGATGGAGAAGAGCGCTCAGACACTCACACCAGCACGTCCTGCCTACAAGGGAGAGGAATAAAGCTGGACATGAATATGCTAGTGTCCAGCTGGTATAAACACCGTGCCAGAGCCTGGCTGTCTCACCACCAATGTCAGTCTGGGAAGTGTTACATGGGGGCTTGGCTCCTGGTGGACCCTCCACCTTGTAGCCCACCATTTATATGACTTGCCCAACACCTGTCATAGGTGAAACTGTGGATTTTAGAACATTCTGCAACTCATAACACATTGAGAGAATGCATGACATCCGGTGTGCGTGTGGTCCACGAGTTGCCCATGGTAGACATTATTAATTGATCACCGAAACCAGAGAGTTAGATGCAGGGGAGGCAGGAAGAAGAAAGGTCCCAATCCACTCCAGTTCATGTCATCAGCTCTGCCCGTCACAACTCACCCAGTGCCACCACTCCTGTGTGCCACTGGAAAACAGTTCATGAGATGAAAACAGAAACATAAGGAGGTAACTGTTAAGAAATTATAAAGGAAAATAATGAAAATAATAAAATAAAAAAATAAAAATAAAATAAAATTTAAAAAATAATAAGGAAAATTAAAAACTAAATTTAGATTAAAATTATGAAAAATTATAAAAGTTACAAATATAAAAGGAAAGAATTTTTTAAAAAGGTACCTTAAAAGGCTAGAAAGATAGAGGATAACATAGGGAAATATATTTTAAAGGAATTTCAAAAGGTTAAAAATAACCAAATGACCTACTTATAACTCTCCTAGAAGACTAAAATTATGTCCAAAAAAGGTAAAGCATTAATTAAATGAACACAGTATAAGGATGTAAATACATACAAGTACAATAAATCAAACGTAAATAAATATACGTAAGAAACAAATACGTGTAAAATAAAATGTAGACGCTGAGATTTTTAAAGGGTAAGAAGTAAAAACCAAGACCAAAAATTACAAAAGTTTGAAGGGAGGAGGTGAAGCAGCTAGAATAGAGGAGTTTCAAAGATAAAAATAAAGTAAAAAAATAAATACTGTGAGACAGAACATTTTAAAGGAAGACACCGAAGTGAAAGGACACTCACATCACAGAGATAGAATGGGAAATAATGGAATAATCCAAAGCAGCGTGAGTGAACCAGAGCAACACGGCTACTCAAAAGTCCAGGCATTCAAAGTCAGGAGTTATTTTTAAAATAAAGAAATAGTCTCAATAAAAGGAAGGATGACGTACCGGTAAAGATCGTTTCTACTGGGCCCTGTTGAGCTGAAGCAGACGAGCTGGGGCTTTTGGGGGGAGGGGGTATACACTGCTCTTCAGCTCCAAAGCCTCGCGCCCCCTTCCGCGCCCCCTCTGCCCGTCCTCGGAATGCACACCTGAGGGTCCTGGTGGGTGCCAGTGAGGTCAGTGGAGGACACAGCCCTAACCTTTGGGGGGCCAGCCGACTGGAGCTGGGGGAGTCAGGACACCGGTCAGGAGTTGGTTCCGCTGTGCAGTTACCCCTGAGTAAACAGTCACATGCTGTTCTGTGCCTCATTTTCCTTTCTGGGAGTGCCTGCTGTTGCCTGCCCTCCTACCATCACCTTTTATAACAAATTAAAAAAAAAAAAAAAGAAAGCCATCAAGCTCCCAGTCAGCCGCATTTACTTTTTAATGAAGTGGAAAGAGCACTGGGCTTAGTAACCAGTCAGCCACGGAGCCTGCCCACCTGGTGGTGTTGAATAGGAACTGACTCGATGTCAGTGAACTAAAAGTGCACACGCATAAATAACACTGGCAGGAATACAGAGCTCAGGATAAGCTTGGGCGTCTGGTTGTTGGGGAGGGAAGTGGGGAGGTGGAGATCTGTCTGCCATGAACTGGGGAAGTGGCACCTCGCTGTCCTGGCTTCCACTCCCCTCCCCCAAGCACTTACCCTCATCTCAGCATCCCAGCCTCAACCTCCCATCTTCCTTCCTCAGGGGCCTTGAACCAGGATGGCTGAGCCCCGCCAGGAGTTCAACATGATGGAAGATCATGCTGGGACATACGGGCTGGGGGACAGGAAAGATCTCGCCTCTCAGGGGGGCTACAACGTCCTGCAGGACCACGAGGCCGATGTGGACCACGGTCTGAAAGGTTAGTGCGCAGCCCGCCTTGGGAATCACAGCCAACCCGCTTGCTTTGGAAAGGATTGGCAGGAAGGGTTCGAATTCAGATTTTTAAAGGAGTTTTTACGTATTTTATTGGGTTAGATTGTCAATAGAGCGAAACCTCATCATTTGAATGGATCCAGATACGCAAAATGTGAGGCTATTTGAAAATGTCCCTTTCCAAAGGAGAGTTTGCCACATGAGTGGACGCAGTGTGACGAAGCCTGCAGGGGCTTGTCGGTCTGATGAATACAGGGCGCTGTCTTGAGTCTTTAGCCACACCTGTTCATCTATAAATCAGTGGTATTCGTCAGCCCTATTTGGCTAGTTGGTTAGCTCTGGGATTCCTACTACTGTACCTACATGAATAAGTTGCATTAACTTATAAATATTCTAAAATGCAGTCTTTTGGCCAAATTAGCTTGGCCTCCTCCTCTCCCCTTCCAAATGAATATGTCTTCTTTCATGGCCTGACCAAGTTGCGGGAGCACAAAGAACCCTCCCTTCTGCTCCGAGTGCTGGATTCGCTCACGCCAGGAGCTCCAAGCCGGCCCCTGTGCAGGAAGGCCTCCATCCCTGCCCTCCAGGCCCTTTGCTAAGGAGACAAAATAGCAAACAGTCTACTTTCCCTTTTAATGCTAAAAATGATACAAACACTTTGCAGCCTGGGAGGGTGGGTGAGTGGGTGGAAGTGGTGGAGCGCCAAGGTGGGAAGGGACCTCTTTTGGTCCCCTGGGTGTGGGAACACAAGGAGCAATCGCCCCTCCCTTGGAGAGGTTTCAGGACTCAGTGGGGGCCTTGTTTCAAAGGCGGGCTTCCCTGTATCTGTTTAAGCAGAGAACGCTTTGGAGTCAGAGGAGCTTGGGATTTAGGCAAGTGGGCTGGCTCCAAGTTGGAGGAGGTGTAGGAAGAGTAGGCATGCTGTCCCGGGAGCTCAGAGGCGCCCCTCCCCACTTTCCGGGGCTTCTGGGGAGCGCACGGAGCCCAGAGCTCTGGGTGATGGAAGTGGAGGGAAGTTCCCTGTAGGCCCAGACCTGCCTGCCTGGTGTCAGGCCCATGGTAACAAGGAATGTGCATTCTGACCTCCCTGAGGCCATAGCCTGGGAGCTGCTAAGTATCTGCTCCCTACGGAGGACAGCTGGGCCCTAAGAGCTCCCTCATCTGAGGGCCTGCGCCCACACATCCTTTCACATGCCTCTCGTTACTCTTTCTGCAAGTCGCCTTGGAACTTCAGTTATGAAACTCTTTATTAAACTCTCAGGGGTGGAATCCAATTTTAGAATCACAATATACTGAATTCTGCCCGGATGAATTCTGCCAATGAAAAATGGTGCTCCATTTAGGCTAGCCTGGTTTAAACATTAAGTTAAAAAATATATTATGTTGTAACAAATGTACCATGATAATGAAGGATGTTAATAATTGGGCAAACTGGGTGTGGGGTACATTCTCTACTATCTTTACAATTTTTCTGTAAATCTAAAATTGTTCTAAAATGAAAGTCTCATTTTTTTTAAAAGTCCAGGAAAAAAGTGGTTTTTACTACTCTTATGTTTTGAAGAGGAAGCTAAATTTAATTTGTAAAGAACCAGTTCACCAAGTTATTTTGTGTCTCAGACTTGTCTTAAGTATGTTTGCAAACTATTCATAAAACATGATCAGAAGTTCTATGCTACAATGATATGTCATATATATATATATATATTTGACCCTTGAGCAACGCAGGGGCTAGGGTCACCGACCCCCACGTATTCAAAAATTAACGTATAACATTTGATTCCCCCAAAACTTCACTACTAATAGCCCACTGTTAACCAAAAGCCTTACCAATAAAATAAACAGTCGATTAACACATAGTTTATGTTATATGTATTACCTGTTCTACTCTTACAATAAAGTAATTGAGAGAAAAGAGAATATTATTAAGGAAATCATTAGGAAGAGAAAATACATTTACAGCATTTACCGAAAACATCCACATAGAGGTAGGTGGACCTGCGCAGTTCAAACCCGTATTGTTCAAGGGTCAGCTGTATATGCAAATTTTAAATTGCAAACCTTTTTGTCACTGCTATGAAAGGGAAGCATTTGAAGATAGTTTGCTTACCCAAAGAATATACTTGCCAAGAAAGCAAGGGATACCTAAAAGATTTTCATAGTTCTTATCAAATTTGTTCTTGTACCTAAGGATTTAGAATGAGCTGTTTTTATATGGGGATTGGCGGGGAGGGTCACTTTACTAGCAACATTTTAGATAAATGACAGAGACTATTTTGAATTAATGACAAGAAACCACAGGTAAGATATACTAGAACAAAGAGTATCTAAGTGGATGTGAAAAGTTGGAATAGGACTAGATACACAGCCAGAAAGAGCTGCAAAGTGGGTGAAAGTCGGTTAAGTGATAAAATAAAGCACCCTAATGAATGAAAAGGTATTAGTGGGTTTACTTGTCATACCTTCTAGATAAGACCTTCAGAAGAGGCTTCTTCTCCTTCCTCCCCACCCCCCACCCCCACCCCTTCAAGAAACTTAACAAGGATAATGCAAATGATCAGGACTGCAGACTGGGGACAGATTGAGGGGAGGGGTGTTTGGGGGCAAGCGCGCTTGAGGCCCCATCACGCCCGTGTGCTCCTGTGTTCTGACAGTCAAGGCTGGTTAGTAATAACAGGACCTGACAGACAGCCTCCATGATGCTTCCTCACCATTTGTGGGAAGCCTACGTGAGGCAGTTTGCAGGGTTTTGCAAGCTCCAAGGCCAGAAGCTGTGTGCTTGCTGGAAGCTTGTTTGGAATGCGCCCTTGGGCTGGATGGGTGAGGCCAGGGCTGGGTGTCCAGGGACTGCCTTTCAGCAAAGGGTGTAGGGTGTCTAATCTCGCAGTACACTTGAACACCACTTGCCTTTTTTCACATCTCGGGGTTCTGCTTCGTGCACAGAACCAGCCCCCTGTCCTGAGGCTGATTCCAAGGCCACCCCCGATCCCCGGTGGAGTGGCTCTTGCAGGGTCCACCAGAGCTTCCTTGGCTTCGGATTCTGAAAGGACAGCTTTCTTGAACTGTGGCCGACATTTCAGGTGTCACTCAAGGTATATTGGTCAGTACTTGGAAATCCTTCTATGAAAGATGCTGGGTGAAGTCCAGACACCAGTTGTCCAGTGAGAAGTAGGCGCCGTGTCTGCCCTAAGCTAATTCCTTTGCAGAGGAAGGAGTTGGGTCTCTGAGTGTTTTTCAGGTATCTACTTGCCTTTAACCAATGGCAGTGATCTCCGATGAACCTCTCCAGTAAGGAAAGACAAGGCCCCAGGTTTACATGGCTTAGATTTCTGGTATCTGCTGCCATTTGTCAATATAAGAGCCTCTGCCCCAATTGGGACCACATCCGATTAAAAGGCAATGTCCCTTCGTGCCAAGAGCAACTACTCATCAGCCTGCATCTTTGCCTGATGACCCCGGTCTGGGGGCACAGTTGTGTTGTGGTGGGAGCGGGATTGGTCTCCTTTGTGGTTTTATCATGAGGCCATGTTCCATCCATCAGGGCTCCATGCTGCGTGCTTTTTGGCTCCAAAAGGCACTGTTTGAAAGGAAGGGAGGGGAGAGGCAGCCATTCTAAGGGGCTCATTGTGTATGTTCCAGGCTCTCCCCTGCAGGCCTCCGCCGATGACGGATCTGAGGAACCAGGCTCTGAAACCTCTGATACTAAGCGCACTCCGACGGCCGAAGGTGGGGCCTCCTTCCTCTCACTGCTTCGTTCACAGCCCCTTCCACACGCCAGCCTGGGCGTAGCCATGCTTGGAGCCTGTGTGGGCCGCCCTTCCTGGCTGCATTCGCTGCTGCCTCTCCCTCTGGCTGAGAGATATGCTCGCTCAACGCTTTGCAGGACAGGGCTCAGGAATGTGGCGGGAGCCAAGCCCTGCTTTGATGCCTTGCTCACTAGTGCCAAGTACAGGCGCCTTCATCATGTGTGTTCTTCGAGGCAGCCACACTTGGAGAGGCTGAGATCTGTGGCAAAGCAGGGCCCAAGCACAGCACCACAGAGCCCCTGCTCCATGTCAGTTGTCCTTCCCCAACTTCAGAAGCCCTCCCCAACCTCACTCTTTCATGAGCCACGAGGCCCCAGAGCAGCCGTGGGGCTGAGGAAAGGGGTAGGTCAGGGCTCCAAGCTCACACTTTGGGACTGGTCTTGGTTTACTGTCCTTCATTTCTGGGGCACTGGGCTTGGCCTGGGCCCCTGGAAATTGGCCACGGTGTTAGTTCCAGCCCATCTTCCAACCTGTTCTCATGTATTTCCTGAACTGCTCTTTGCTCCTGGTTTTGACGACCTTCTCTCACTTCCCATCTCTGTCAGTCGGGCCTGCATTTGATTGCAGGTCATGGAAAACCTAACTAACCGTGGCATATATGAGAAGAGGTTTATTTGTCTTCTATAATAAGATGCCTGGACTTGGGCAGCAGGTCCCCAGTGTCATCAATGCTCTTCTGTCTTTATCTTCTTCCACCCTTAATGGATGGATTGTTGCCTCCTGGTTACAAGATGGCTGCCGCACTTCTAGGCAGGTAGCAAAGTGGCCAAAGGGGGCCGGAAATCAAGGGTGTTCCCTTTTCATTAGGAAAGCAAGGGTTGTTCTGCAAGCCCCACCTGCTCAACTTCCACGTATGTCTCTCATTTGCCAGAACTGGGTTTCATGACCACCCCTGGCTGTAAGGGAGGCTGGGACATTGGGCATGTTGCTTTCCAACCTCTTTGGTAGGAGAAATCAAGGGAGAAGGGAATTGAGAATGGCTTTTGAGTAACCATAGTATCTGTCCCTCCATCTCTTCATCCTCCCCAGGGAGGCTCAAGGTTCTGTTCTCAGCACTTCTCTGGGCCACACCCATTACTTTGGCTGCTGGTGTCACAGGACGAGGGCCTCGCCCCAGCATCTCCCCAAGTGTCCACCTTTGTTTGAATTCAGAAAGGGGCTATCAAGCTCCTACCAGTTGCTTAGTATGGGGGTGCATCTGTGGAGGCTATAGCGGGCATGGCCCTTCACCCCACCCCAGGTTCTCAGCCTAGAGAAGAGAACACCAGGCCAAATGCTCTTTGCTCTCCTTAGAGCCAGTGACACAACATATGATCCTGCTGATCTCGTTAGGACAGTTTTGCGAGATGCATACCTCCCTGAGACAGCCCTGAAACACTAACACCAGATTCCATGCCAGCCTTCCAAATCATGGTTTTCAGCACTCTATCAGCATTATTCTGGAAGACTCTTCCAACCAAATGCTCTGGACCCTGTACATGTGTAGGCCCCAAGAACTTCAGCTCCCACCCCACAGGGGAGGGGGCTGTGCTGGAGCCAGGCTCTGCTGGGCCGCCCTGCCTGTCCTCGAGGCCATAATTAAAATGGACTCCATCTGAGTAAAATGACTCAGGCTCTTGGAAAGCTTTCAACGCTGACAACTCCCTATGTTTGCCCCGAGTGGCCCAGGAGGGAGCCAGGCCATTGCTCGGCGAGGAAGGCTAGTTTGGAAGAGCTCACCTTGACGAGAGTTCGAGAACACCTTGACTAGAGCTCCTGGAGATGAACCTTCACCTCCTGCCTCTGCTCAGAAGGTTAACCCATCTGGGCTTCTTGTCACCCATCCGACACTGGACCAGACCAACCCTGTTCATTGCTACCCAGAGGGCTCTGTGCTTCTTGACCATGGGTCATGGGCTCAGGGGGACAGGATGTAAGAGCTGGAGGAAACCTTGGAGGTCACCTGGAGATGACACTCCCGTTGTGCAGATGAGGAAACTGAGGCCCAAAGAAGACAGAAGACTTGCCCAGAGTCTCACAGCAAAGCTGTAGTTCCTGACTTTACGCCAGAGTCCTGCACTGCCTTAGTCTCAGCTCCATTCTCCTCTCCTCCACCTCCTTAAGGATCAAACACCTGTGAACAGTCACCTGGTTTTCAACATTTCTTCTTTAAAAACACTTGGGACTGTCCCCAGTGGTCTCTTTCACTGCAGTGTTTATGTGGGGGCTGTCCCCAGCTTTCCTGGCAGATGGCCTGGGCGTCTCATGGGTTAGTGCCACTCAAGCAGAATATTAATGTGCTTCCTGGGGAGATGTCAGGAGGGACAGCTCTGGGCCTGCTTTGTGGCGTGACTTTTTTGCATGTGGCTGAGTTCCCTTCTGCCTCCCCACCCTGCACTGCTCCCACACAAGAAGCAAAGTGAGATGCTTGGCATGGCTCATCTCAGCCCCCCAAAGGTGATTTTCGGTGGTTTCTAGACGTGACAGTGCCCTTAGAGGATGAGGGAGCCCCCGGCAAGCAGGTGGTCGCTCAGCCCCACACGGAAATCCCAGAAGGAACCACAGGTGAGGGTGATCCCCGGGCTGGTGTGAAAGGCCCCTGCTGGGTGCCTGGCTGACCTGCTGGAGGAAAGTGTGTGGGGTAACGCTCATCTCCCAAGGAGGCAGGCATGTGGGCGGACAGACGCCGGCTTCTGGGAATCTTGGGTGGCTCCACGCTTGCCGCCTTGATGCCCTGTGGCTCCTGTGGCAGCCTGCCAGCCTCCAAGAGGATAGAGGACACTCTGGTTTCTTCTAGCTTCCCCTCTCCTTATCTCAGTCAAGCTCATCAGCTCCGTCGGGTTCTCTGGGGCAGGCTGCTGGCAGATCCTGCCTTCTGCACCGCTGAACTCAGTCTGCCCCCTGCTCAGACTTTCCGGCCACAGGGTCACCTCGCAGGGGGTGGTGAGCACTGAGTGTGCAGCGGGGCCCAGATAACTGGCCCACACCTTTGGAAGACAGCCTCACTTGGATGACCCCTGAGGAACTCAGCGATATATACTAGCATCCAGCCCCAGGACTGTCTTTTCAAACATATCTGCATAAAACAGGCATGACAAGGCTGTCCCGTCAACACGGATGATGGGGAATAGCTCAGACATCTAGGCACCGACCAGAAATAGCCCTGGATTCGGGGCCATCAGAGTCACCGAGAACTGCTCGGGCCCTGGGGAAATGGCTAGCACAGCGCTGTCATTTCCTGCACGTCCCTTCACTGGGCTTAGGTAAAGAGCTCCAGCCGTTGGCTTGTTGGTCGGAGGGTGCTCAACAAGAATTGCAGAAGAGCTCTGGACAGGAGTTCACCAACAATGGAGAGCGGGGGAGAGGTCCCCAGGCAGGGGTGGCTTTCCTTCCTAAAGACGGTGCTCACAGCAGCCTCATGGGAAGCCCGCTGCCTTTCTGGGGGCTCCATGTGCTGAGAATACTCATGCAGGGACCAGGTAGCACCACCCAACCCCTTCAAAGCAGTTTCGGCTTTGCAAGTTGGTCTTCCAAAATGGGGAGAGAGGGATGTTCTTGAAGCCAGCAGTCCGTCCTTGACAGTGAAGGTCGTTTGAAGGGCGAAGAATGACTCATGGGATGAGATCATAGGTCACTTGGTTTTTGTCTCCCACTGTCCCTTTACAATTTATCTGGTGTGTGTGTGGGGGGGCGGGGATGAGGTGGGAGGGGGAAGGCGCTCTTCCCCTGCCCCAGATGAAAACTCTAGCCAACTTTTGATTACTCCTGGGTAGTCAAAAGGACTTTTGTCTCCTTAGTCACAAAACAGTCTGCAAATGCTAATTAGAATGTCCACTCCATGTAAAGGTCAAAGCTCTGCAGGAATGCAGCTTCCGGGGCTGGGGAGGAGGGGTGTGGCAGGCACGTTTTATTGGATCGGCACTGCTGTGAGCTGGCTCCATACTCTCTGCACCGTTTTCCTATGGCGACCTTTTTTGAATTCTTCCAGACGCCCATCATCCCAGTTAATGCCCCGGAAGGTCCTTCCCTCTGCACTTGATTCAGGCAGACATTTTCTGTCTCCTCAGCCCCTTGGGGTCTGAAGATGTGCCTCCAGGCCTCACCTCTGTTGAGGTCGGCTTGCTCCTGTTGGTGGGCTGCTGGACATAGTCTAAAGCGTCCCACACTGTCGCTGCCTTGTGCCCATATCAGGCCTGTGGGAAACACACAGACATTGTTTGCCCCAACAAATTTGGGGAAGCAAACTGATGGCAGGACCAGGACCACCGCCATGCTTCTTTGCTCCCCCGCCAAAGCAGGTCCAGCCCATCTCTCCTTCCCAGGCGGGGTTCTGACAGCAGTCCGCCATGTTGCCCCGCAAAAGGCACACGCCAAGTGTCTCCAAGTGCTCCCTTGAAACTCTTTCACTGGGGCTGAGATGGCAGATGGCTACATGGCGAACCCCCAAAGCTGTTCTCTCCAAAGAGATCCTCATCAAAAACACTCCCCTTTCCATCCTCTCCGCCCTTTACCTCCTCAATGAGGTAGGAGGTTTTAGACTTGGGGGACATTTTATCAGCTGTTGACTTTGACAATAGGTACCTTAGTTTAGCACCTCACTTTGCCACGCCCCATTTGCTGCATCTTGGTGTTCCAGTGAAAGTTCTCATTTGAGGTCCATTTGAGGGTGCAGTGTGGCTACCCCACTGCAGGAATCCCTGCCATGATGGGATGGGAGCCCCTGCCTTTTGGGGCTTCAGGGATATAGAGAGGCCATATCGTGATGTGATGGCCCAGCCACTGTCACACACACTCCCTCCCTCCCTCCCTCCCTCCCTCCCTTTCGCTCCTCTGAGCGCCTCCCTTGCTGGTATAGGGGGTCATCAGAGTTACTGGCAGTCTCCAGTTTTTGACTTGCACCAGGGCTGGATATCACAGCTCTGCACTGGCATGTGAAAGCTGCCAACTTCCCAGTGCCACTGCGGTGACATCATCCTGGCGTGCCTCCTCATGTTCTGTCTCCAGGACTCGGTGCCATTTAGCTGGACTTGCTGTCACTCTGAGCTTTCCTTCCATAACCTCGTCAGACACTCGGAATCTGTGCTCAGAGTTGGGCCTCCTGGACAGTTGGCTGTTGTCAAATAACATGGAGTTGTCACCATTGGACCCCATGGGCAGCACAGCGTCTGCTTGCGGGGCCCCAGAGGGTGGTCATGCCTACGAGCTGGCAGATGGGGAGCTTCCTGAGCCCACCTCCGGCCCCCTCCCACTCTCACCACAGCTGCCCTGGGACAGCCAATGGGCTAGGTGTTTATCAGGCCATCATGTAGCTGTCCAGGGACCCAGGGAGCCCCTCTTTTCCCTCTTCCATGCTCTCCGTGGTGGGCCTTTGCTGGCTAACGATGGTAACTTGGCGTTTCTGTTTTAGGTGTAGGGACTGAGTCATCGCAGGTCTGGGGAAAAAGACTGGTGGCCCAGCCAACAACTTGTAGGCATTTGTCAGGGGTGGTGGCCTCTCTGTCACTGTCCACCAGGGCACGTTGGTTCTTCCAGGGCTGTGAGACCAGTGCCTGTGCATTCGTGGCCAGCTGGCCTTAGAAACTCCTCTTTCTGGACAGTTGTATCCACTGTTGTGTAGCAATACCCTGACTTTCCACGATGCTGAGACTGGCATTGTATTGAGGCTTATTGATTCCCACGCTATTGACGATGGGTCAGGAACTTTTCTCAGTCTTCTTTGTTTGGGGTGAGCTGTGACTCCCTAAGCAGGAGCCCAAGATACCCCAACAGCTGCTCACTGGCACTGCTGGCCTCCCTCTAACCAAGTAGCACCTATTTGGGGCATGCAGCTAAAGGCTTTGCCCCATAGTTTGGAGAAAAGAAACCGAACATCTCTGGAGTACCCACCATATGCCAGGTGCTTTGCTAAACACATGCACACAAATCCTTATATTAATCTTTATCACCCTCCTACAAGATGAATGAGTATGGTCACCTTGGGGCTCTAGATGAGGAAAGGGAGGCTCAGAGAGGTCAAATAAATAATAGCACCAGGGCGTGAATGCCCACCTGGCTCCACAGCCCATGCCTAATCCTTCCCTCACCTCCAACCCCCCAGCCTTGTCCCCCAGAGCCCTGGCTGGGGTTGAGTGCAGCCACCACTCACCACTCGGACACAGGCCCCGTGGCAGTGACTGAGACGCAAATTGCTCCTCTGACCTCACCTGTCCCCGTGTCTTTGTTGAGTGGGGCGCTCAGGTCCCTGGGCCCACTGCGGGGAAGGTCTTTCCTACTGAATCGTGGTCACCTGTAAGGTGTGTGGGTGTGTGGGGTTTGCATAGTGAACTGTTTTCATCAATATCCCCAGCAATAACATTTGCAGAGAGCCAGATAGTACTCGTAAGATGTGCCTTTTTTGGAATGTTTTCAGAAAAATACCAGCAGATGCAGAGAGCTTTGTTTCTCGCACACACTAACTGTCTTTGCTTTTATGTCCTTCATTTGCTGTCAACCAGCTGAAGAAGCAGGCATTGGAGACACCCCCAACCTGGAAGACCAAGCTGCTGGACATGTGACTCAAGGTGAGTGGCTAGAATTGCCTTCCAAGGCTTGGGGGCTGGGAAGAGGGAGATGGCGACACTCAGATGGACTCTACCTTGAAAAGAGAATTCATGGGTCTGGAAGAGTTTTAGGAGGTGGTACATATCAAAGATGGGCTTTTCAGATATAGAAAAGGCTCCAGCGTTTTGTTTTGTTTTTTTCTCCTAACACTATTTCTGAGTCATTCCTAAGGTGTTTAGTGTTCTGAGAGAAGCTGGCCTTGTCCAGCCTGGGGAGCTGAGAAGGAATGTCCAACAGAAATGCAAAGATGGCTGTTCTCCCTGCAGGCTGCCCTCGGGCCTGTCCTGGGAGCAAGGCCTCAACCATATTGCTTCTGTGCAACCGTGAAACTTTATTCTGATTTTCTTCTCAGGGACCAAAACTGCTGTGTTCAAGAAAAGAAACTCGGTTTAATCACTTAGCATAATCGCTTTAAGAACTTCATTTTTTTTAAATCCTAGAGATTCCGTATCTTAGGAAATGGAGACCTCGGATACAACGTGGGCTGGGTTTCTTTTCTATTTACTGTGTAAATGAGCTTCAGAGTCGGCTGTGTAGTGTGGAAGCTTCTAGTTGGCAAAAGAGCTGGGAAGACACCATTCTTGTCTTCAGAAAGTGATATGAGATTTGTGCAATGTTGAGTATTGCCCGTGGGGCCGTCTGGTATTAGGAAGACTGTTTTTGAAGAAGCGTCGCATTAACAGTATTTTGAGGTCTAACTACACGTTCCTGCCCCCAGAGGGATCACTGCCCCCTAGTGGGCTAGTGCCTCTCATCCCACATGGCACAGAAAGGCGTGTTTTCATTCTTGAGCTTACAAAGAGTGTCAAAAAATATTAGAGGGGATAATCAAATAATTAAAGGGAACCTCTGTCTGTGTGTTAAATAACTGGAATCTTGGCTCCTGTTTCTTTTAGGTCATTATTTTTCGGTTTAGGTAAAATTAGAGGCTTTTATAACCTCTGAAATGATCATTTATTTCCATTAAGAGATGTGAATTTGAGTTTTTTTCTACACATTGTTATTGCAGGCTGTGTCTGTACGCACGCCCCTAAAACATATTCCATGCAGTGAAAAGGCCAGGTTAGCATCTTTCCTGGAAACTTGACTATTGTGCTGGCTGAATTTTTACATTTTTCTGACGAATCACATAGATACAAGAGATGAACACCAGGTAACATCTGCAAAGGGAACTCGGCCCCCGATCTGTGCATATGTGGAGGTTTCTGCCTCTGCTCCCAAGGCCAATATTTAATGCCTTGACCGGGCTGCTGGTCAGCATTGCCAAGCCTGGCGCCCTCCAGTGAAACCCCGTGAAATTCCAACACACTGGTGATCCACAAACACACTTTATTTGCCAAAAGCCTGCCGTCTGTTTTGTACTAAAACTCTCAGATTAGTAAGAGCCATGTAAACAAAAGCACGTTTATTCGATCCCTCCCTTGCTCTTTCCTGTGGCAGAAGGAAAACCCCTGGTAGCCCATGCTCATGAGGTACTCAGATTGAGAACGCTGTTTCAGGATGGGGCTGCAGTATGCTGAGAGATGTGGGAAGGCCTTCCCCTACCCCGCTCCCCTCAAGGGATGGTCCTGTCTTTCCTAAATGTCACGAGGACCAGGCCTCCTGAGGGGCATGGGGGACAATGTATGTGGACTCCTGAAGCAATCACACTGCTTACCCAGATACTGTTTACCTTGGAACCCCCACCCCTGGTGATTGCTGTGGTTAATATTGACCGAGCACTTCACAGTTTCCTGGGATCTGAATAGAATATTCTCGCAGCCTGGTTCCTTCCTCCAGGAGTGTAGTTATGTTAGGTTCCTTATCGATCAACACACACACACACACACACACACACACACTGTACAATCATGTATTGATGGCTTTTCAAGGTATGTTTACTATTCATGTTTGGGGCCCTTGTCTCTTTTTTGATGAGGGTCTTTTTAAAGTCTTGCATACATCAGAGTACAGTGATATCCTGACCCAGGGCAATTTCTAGGAAGCTCTGGGAGAAAAGCTTTGTCTGCAAGGTGATGGAGACCTGGCCTGTCGGGGGGTGTAAGGACCAGCAGCCACTGCCGCCTCTGGCCTGTTGAGCTGGTTGGTAGATAGGAAGTCGTGGCAGTGAGGCACCTGCTCAGGTGGTCCCCTGCCGACCTTTCTTCCTGGGGCAGTTCTTCCTGGACACTGACCAGGGGCCCCAGTAAATGCCAGTAGACCCCGAGGAAGGCAGAAATCAGCATGTTTTCCTGACACCAGTTCACCCGTACAGGATCCATTTATTAATCACCTGCTGTGTGCAGGCATAGTGGTCGATGCTAGGAACACGAAATGAATGAGATTGTGAGCTCAAGGCCCCGAGTATGGGTGGGAGGTGAAGGTGACCCATGGCCAGGCCTCTTGGCAGTAAGTCAACGGGCAGCTGCACAGCCTCCGACTGGGCTGGGGAGAGAGCGACAGTCACATGTTACCCCTGTGCGCCCACAGCTGCACACGTGTGTACACACATGCGTTATTTCACCTCCCTCCCCTCCCCTCACCCCATCTCTTTCTCTTCCAAGTCCCTGAATCCTTTGGGTTCTAGGTTTTGTTTAGAGAGGAGCTGGAGAGTTGTGTGGGTTATTCTGTTGGGAACAGGCAGGATTGTCAAAGGGTTGGGAGTTAAAAAATATATAATGTTTATTAAGAGGAAAGAGCATCACTCTCCTGTCCTTAATACACAGTCAGATACTTTAAAGGTTCACATGAATGTAGCGTGAATGAACCAGAAAAAAAACAGGGTGTGCCCTCCATCAATTGGGTTGTTATGTGACCCGGAGAAAACAGTGGTCCCCGCAAGCTGGCGACTGCAGCATGGAGCCCCTTACATCCACGGTGGTCCGTCTCACCTCCTGTAAGAGGCCTGTTCGTGATCCACGACCCCGATAAATCTGAATCATGTTTCTGTTTATAGGAATCTTACGACAGGTGTGTTAGGAAAGATCAGAGCCCTGAGGATGATAAATTTTGCATTTTCCAGTATCTATCAGAGCATGGGCTTGAAGCAGGGTTGGTTCGTGGGCCCCTGCTGGTTTCATTTGGCAAAACGGGGGAACAGAGCGAGAGGGAGGAAAGGGGAGACTCATTGCACCCAAGCCAGGTCCCAGCTAAAGGCTAGACACTTCAGGGCACTCGAGTCCCTGCAGAGTTGGAGAAGCTTCTGTGGAGCGAGCACAGGCAGCCCCTCGGCGGGGCCAGCAGCCCTGGATGCGGGAATAAGGCCACATTAGATGAGGCCTTGGTGGTCACCAGGTCCAAGATGAGAAAACCAAGGCGCACAGAGGGGAAGTGCTCATGCTGGGTCACCCAGCGAGTTGGTGGCAGGTAGACCAAGAGAGCATCGTTCTGAGCAAACAAAAGCAGCGAGGGTGAGCCCAGAGCGGGCCCTCCTTTTTCTTCGTTAGGCAGACTTGCGATGCCATCTAAATGTCCTTTTCTTATTTGAAGAGTGTGTTCCCTCCCTTAAACAATCAATGCGCCCTTGCTAACTTTTTGCCACCGCTGCCTGTTCAAACCCAGAGGAGTTGCGAGTTCCTGGCCAGCAGAGGGAGGTGCCAGAGAGGCCCCTGGCCTATGGGCTTAGCTCTCAGGTCCAGCCTGGATACAGTGGAGAAGCTTCTGGTGTCTCTGTGCCGCCTCTGGGGGAGAAGCAGCTAGAAGCTCCCATCCTGGCGATGTCTGACCATTCCCAGCACCATCCCATCTACCAACCGCCTCCTCCAACAGGAGGCCCTCAGGAGTGGGGATGGAAACAAGGGGACGGGGTCGAGGAAGATTTGGCTTTTCCGAAGCCCGCTCCCTCGGGATATCAGCAGACAGAGCCTGGGCATGTCAAGGTTGTCCAGGAAAGCTTCCTCAGAGAGCCGGGGCACCGTGGAGGTGCGGCCACGGACCCACAGACCCTGGATCTGACCCGCCAGCACATGTCTGACATACCTGGGGCTCCCATCCTGCCTGAAGGCCCCAGAGAAGCCACATGCCAGCCTTCCGGGACAGAACCTAAAGACACCAAGGGAAGTCACCTTAGCCTGGGTCTGCTGGAGCGCCCGCTCTTAGGAGACCTGCGCCTGGAGGGGCCACCTCTGAAGGGGGACCAGGGCAAAGAGAGGCTGGGAGGCGAAGAGGTCGATGAAGACCGCGACATCGACGAGTCCTCACCCCAGGACTCCCCTCCCTCCCAGGTCTCCCTAAGTCTGCAGAGCCCCCCAACCCAAGATGGGCCATCCCCCCAGACAGTTTCCAGAGAGGCCTCTGGCACCCCCGCTTTCCCAGCTGAGGATGCCATTCTCCCTGCTGATTCCCTCTCCAAAGTTTCCGCAGAGCCCCAGGCCTCAGGGCCCGCAGCGGAAGGGCACGATGAGCCCCCCGAGTTCACGTTCCACGTGGAAATCAAAGCCAATGTGCAGAAGGAACAGGGACGTTCAGAGGTGGATTTGGAAGGGGCTGCACTTCCGGGGGCCCCTGGAAAGGAGCAGGAGCCCCAGGGCCCCTCTGAGGAGGAGGACACAGAAACGACTGACCTTCCAGAACCATCTGGAAAGCAGCCTGCAGCTGGTCTTCCGGGGAAGCCCGTCAGCCGGGTCCCTCAACTGAAAGGTCTGTGTCTAGAGCTCCTTCGCTCCTTCCTGATGACTCCGTGTGCCACCCAGGCTGCAGGCACTGCCACGAGCTTCCGGCCCCCCCGACTCCTGCCGCTTCCAAGGTTCCTAGGGATAGCCACTAAACTGACCACCCGGGCCCTGCTGCTCACCCCACACCCCGCGGCCTCCTCCTGTCCCTCAGGCTGTGGTCGCACGTGCTCCTGTCACGCTTGCCGCCATTCTGCATGTCACCAACACCCCACCCACTGCTTTCCACCCTGTTCATCTCTCTGGCCCCTTGGTTTATCCACAAAGGTCCATCAGCCCACGGAAGTTGATGGGCCACACTCTGGAGGAGGTAACAGCTGCTTCCTCTTTTGAGAGCTTTTTGTGCCTTTAACTTCTAGAATTTAATTGTCTAGAACCCTCCCAAACCTCCCAAGTGGGCGTAATTAGCCCCACTTTGCAGATAGGAAACTGAGGCTCAGAGAGGTAATTTGCTGTAGGTCACCGAGTCATAAATGACTGAGCCAGGTTCCAAATCCAGGAAGGTCTGTTCTGAAAGGACGCCTTTCCACCACAGGCCTCCCAGAAGGTTCTGAAGTGTGTGCTCCTAGCCCAGAGACACAGAGGGTATGAGCCTGTCTTCTGCTGCTCTTGTGGGTGGACAGCAGGTCACATGCAGTAGGTGACAACACACACAAGCATTTGGAGGTGGCCAAGAGCCCACGCTGAGCCTTTGGCCCAGCAACCCCCACCCCGCCCACCTTATGGCAGGAGAGACAACGAGCAGAAACAAAAGCTTCCTGTTCCAAGCACCTTTCTCCCCTGGCAGAGCCTGTGCTGGGATTGTAGGGCCTCAGCCCCGGCCCTCTCTTAAACCCTGGGAGGCAGGACCACAGCAGCCCTTCGGGGGCTGTGAAGGTGGGAGGAAGGGGAAGTTCCCAAGTGTCAGGGTCCCTGTGTCCTGTCAGGGAGAGGGCAGTTTATATCCCAGAGGAGGCCTCATGAGCACAGGTCAGGCGTATTCATCCATTTAGGACCCTGAGCATTTTAGAATTATTTTCAGGGCTCAGGAATTGATGCTACTTAAGCTGTCAATTGCAAACATCTGTTCAATTTTGATTAGATCCTAGTTGTCAGGAAAACTTGGAAATGTTACAGATAAAGGAATCTGTATTTACATTTTAAGACAGAAAAAAAAATCCAATATCCTATTTTAAAGTAGCCTAAATTCCAACGCAATAGGGGACAGATAACTGGTTTCACAGATTACAACACTGTTTCTTGAAGTGGTGTTATACTGAATCCTTGTCCACTGGGTGTTCCAAGGAAAAAAAGAGTTTCATGATCCAGTAAGTTTGGAAAAAACACGCTGAACAATGTTAAATAGGGTTTGTTGCTGCGGGACTTGTCAGGGCCTTTAATAGTCTAATGACTATTGTGACCCCCTGAGAAGGACCCATAGTACGAATTTCCCAGCGTTATTTGATCCCACCTGCTAACATCTTCAGGAAGGGGGCCTGTTCAGTAGTACCCCAATTTGGGAAATGCTGGCCCAGCAGTTGGTTTGGTTGTGACATGCGTGATGATGGCTGATTTGGGCAAAGGATGTGAATCTGGCCCACTTGGGGCACTCCTTAAATGCAGATTCCTGGGCCCCACCTTAGGCTTACAGTCTCAGGATGGGCTCAGGAATCTTATTTTAACTATCTCTCCTGGTGATTCTGCTGCACACTGAAGTTTACAAACCTCTGGGCAGATCATCAATGCTGGTCACCCTAGAAGTCCAGGCTCTAGTAGCTAATGAGAAGCTCCCAGGGGCCTCATCATCCTTGGGGCAGTGGGAACATGTGATTGAAACCAAAGACAAATCTATGTTCAGTCTTCAACAATGAATGTTAATAGAAGGAAAGGGTGAGTTAGAGGTGACGCTAGTAGATAAGTACAACGGTTTCACCAGGGGGTGTGGCTTTCTAAACACAAAAGCTGTCAAAGGTTTGGTCCTCAAATCCAGAAGTTACCTGTAGGATGTTTGAGGGTAACTAGGTTGTAGCTAATTTGGGGAAATGGCAAGGATTAGCCACTTAGAAGGGCCTTAGGTGTGAGAAGACCTTCCAGGGCTGGGTCAGGGGTGGAGGGGGCTAGGACAGACAGCAGCTGGGGCTGGTGCCTGAAGCCCCCATTAGTGAGGGGCAGGCTCTGGGAAGACAGCTCACTCACCCTGACCTTTGGGTGACAGCAAGAGCAAGGGGTCCTGCAGGGGGCCAGAGTCTGGCTGAGTTGTCCATCTGTGGTCCTGGGGCTTTTAAATGCCCCTCCTTGGAGAGGGCTTCGCCTACGCTGGGGGAAGCAGACCCTGGCAGAGACAGGGAGGGAGCCTGTGGGAGGTGGGGCCTGCACTGTCTTCCTTCCCTGACCGTCGCCCGGTGCCAACGTGCCTGGAACAGTTTCCTCTGCATCCCCTCTGCATGCCCCTACCCTCAGCCAGCCTGCTGCCCCCTCGTCAGGGTGCTCCAAGCAGTGACCCCAGCGTGCTGTGTTGATACTAACAATGAGAGACTAACAGATTCAAGGGAAAAGAAAATCAATGGGTTCCCACCGAGCCCAACTGAACAAAAGACGTTGCACTGGTCCTGAGAAATCGGCCTATCTACATCGGGCTCTTCCCATGAGCTGTGCAAATGGGTGTAACGTACATTCTCATTTTCTATTTTATCAGCTCGCATGGTCAGTAAAAGCAAAGACGGGACTGGAAACGACAAGAAAACCAAGGTAAGCTGACGAAACCATGAAGCCGTCTGTCACTGCCAAGCCTATCGAGAAGCCATGCTTTATATCTGAATTAATTTTTATATTGTATAACATGTTGGGAGCGTTTTGTCACTGAAGTCCAACTGTCATTCAAAGTGCCTTGTGTTTTTATGCAAACTTCTAAATTCCAGCATTTATTCATTTTGGTACTTGTGCCAAGGAAGGGCAGTCAGCAGGTTAATGAACTAATTAATGCTCCTCATTGCAGTTGCTTTAGCATAGTTTCAGTGAGACGTTCACGGTAAATGAAGGCATGTTTGCGTTTTCTGCAATAAAGTTCGAATTTTTCATGTCTGAATACCTTACACAGGTCTAGGCTCAACAAATACGTATATATACACACACACACACACACATATTTAAGGTATATAGAAAATACCATTTACTTAGGAGGATGAAGCAAAGACGTGATCTCCAACCTAAGGTGGAAGGTTCTGGAAAAGCCCTAGAAGAGAGGACCTATGAGGCAGGCCATGAAGGAAATGCAAAGGGGGGTTGGTGAAGTGGGAGTGGAAAAAGCCATTCTGAGGAGTAGGAACAGCACAAGCGAAGACCCGGAAGCGTGTAGTGACCTAGTGCCTTCTAAGAACTCTAAGCAGGTTGGCTGGTTGCTGGGGAGCCTCGGGGACGACTGACGTAGCAGGGAAACCTGACACACACACCTTACATGCTAAGTGGACATGTGTGACGATGGCGCAGTAGACGCCGTCTTGAAATCTTGCCAGGCGGCCGCTTTAGTCAATCTTCAGAAACCAACCCAAGGAACAGTAGCTGAAACAGCTGCTCTCCACCAAAAGTGCCCCCAAACCACACCCATCCTTCTCAGTGCTCCTATTGCTTACTCTCCTCAAGGACTCTACCTCTTGGAAAACGCTCCTATAACTGCGCTGTAGTGTTTCTCCAGGAAAATCCCCCTGTGGCACTAGATGAAGACCTATTTTTCTTAAAGGTACTTAAAATGTCCACTATAAATTCTGCCTGAAAGGTCTGGGCCTTGATCAGCCCTGGAGTCCTGAGGGCATCCCTACGTGCAGACTCTAGCTCTAGGTGTTTGGGGATGTGTTGAGGGCCGCTCCCCAAAGTGCCTGCCCAGTAGGAAGTCAGGGTGTGCCATCACAAGACCGCAGTGAGGGAGTTGAGGGTGCTACAGAGACTTGGGGGCTCTGCGTTAGGTACTTGAAGTGGTACAATAGCAGTTTGCCAATCATGCACATTTAGGGGGATCCCGGCCGCAAGCTTGCACGCATGCATTCGTTCATTCATTCATTCATTCATTCTCACACATGGGTACCTCATCCCTACCCTGGAGTTGTCCACAGCCTCACAGCGAGGGGTCAGATCCATCAGGAACCTTGGCCAGGGGAGGAAGTGCTGCCTCCTGGGCCTGGGGAACGAGGGGTTGCCAGTACCCGCCCCCAGCCTTTCTTCCTTGTCACCAACCCCAGGGCCCCAGCCTGCATCCCTCCCCTCACCAAGGCTGATCACTTCTAGACTTGGCCCCTCGGTTTTACTTCTGAATTGTGGCCCCTTCCCCGCCCAGCCCACCCTCTTCCACCAGGGCCACACATCCTGGTCAAAGTCCCCAGAGGCAGTTAGGACAAACCGCGGGTGTCAGCCGCCATCAAGTGCAGCTGCCTCTGTGAAGCCATCCGGCCCGCTGACTCCTATCCCGTCGGCCGCCTGTCCCGCCCAAGCTGTTTCCTTCATTGGAGCATGTTCCAGAGTAAACATTGGCCAGATTAAGATCCACCAGATCATGTTTCGTTTTACTTGAGACTTTAATCAGAAAGCACGCATGCGCGTAACCTAAGTGGTGTCAGGCAGACTCTTTAAGGCTTAGAACAGGCACTGTCCTGATTTTAGCGCGCGTGATTCTGTCTGCGTGGTGGAAGAGAGCCAAGGGTTAGGGACCAGCCTGAGTGCCTCACCTGAGCTGAGCGAAAAGTGGGGCACGTCTCACCCCTGACACACATCAGAGATGTTTCATTGAGAAACACCCTAGAATCATATTCTTTGGTGATCTCCATCAACTTTTTGGGGCATGAAACACCTGTAAATCAGTGGTCTCCAAAGTGGGGAGCACTTGAAAATCCAGTGGGCCAGAGAAAGAACATTCTAGAACTTCTGCCCATTTTTGTCTTCTCTTTTAAAAGCTATGTCACCTGTAAGTTTTCTAATGAACATCATATAGGGGCTTCATCGTCTATGTGTTAGCTGATAAATAACCAGGAGTGCCAGGGGTGCCTGGTCACTTTCTGTTCTTACCGGTGAGAAGGAATGATAAGGGTACAATGATCCGAACAGTATGGAGATCACTGCTGTGAGCCATTACTTGCCTTGTGTGTTTTTAGTTACTGTCCTTTTTCAGTTTGTTCCCTCCTTCATGTGCTGACTTTTATTTTGATTTTATTTATGTTTATGTTTAAGACATCCACACCTTCCTCCGCTAAAACCCTGCACAATAGGCCTTGCCTTAGCCCCCAACGCCCCACTCCTGGTAGCTCAGACCCTTTGATCAAACCCTCCAGCCCTGCCGTGTGCCCAGAGCCATCTTCCTCTCCTAAACACGTCTCTTCTGTCACACCCCGAACTGGCAGTTCTGGATCAAAGGCGATGAAAGTCAAGGTAAGGAAACCACCTTTGAAAAGGATCAGGCTGCTCTAATGTGGTTTTCAGGTGTATATGGTTTGTGGGTTTTTTAGCCCCAAAGGCCTTTCTGCAGATAAGCTCTTACCTAGAAGCACTATGAAGAACCCTTAAAATTCTGGCTGAGACAGGGATGGGGGCTCAGCGCCATCATCCTGAGCTCCCCTTTGTCCCTCCTAGCAGCAGCCCTAGGCACTTGATGGTACCCCAAACTGCTCCAGTTGGGTTCCTTTGTCTGTTTCCGACTTTGGTAACTGGAGTGCTTCCAGGTTGCCCCCACTTGGGCTGGGCAGCGCCACTAAGCAACAGTGCTTGTCCCTTTAGTTCACTCTTTCCTGAACCATCCTGAGGTCCTTGATTAGCGTCAGGTCATGGTTTTATTTTGTTTTGCTTTGTTTGAGTTCGTGCTATGTATCAAGGTCATCGACTAGATCACCAAACCCAGTAACTTCCCCCCGCATCCCCCCATCTGGCTATGCTTGTGCTCTCACCCTTTGGCTGGTTTGCTAATTGATGCTCACCACCAAGAGCTCTTACTTAGCACATCCACATCCAAGGAGTTACTGAAACCTGAGGGTTGCTTGGGCGAGACCAAAAGGAAGCGGCCTAGCTCTGTTAGCACGCTCCGTCAGGTTCCACAAACAGTGTGGTCGAGAGGCTCTGGCAAAACCAACCACCGTCAGTCAAATAGATCCCTAAGGAGTGTCAGAAAATGGGTGTCCGCGTGGGAATGGCCTACTAATGTCCTGCGTCATCACTGCAAGCTCTGTCGCCTTTTTATAAAATACATGAGCACAACTCATGCTGATAACTCACGTAAACATTTCCTGTAGGAGGAACTGGCAGTCAGGGCACCTGACATTCGGGTGGGGCTGTGGGTTTGTGTGCCCAGCAAACCCATGTGATTGTAGAAGACACTCGTTGCATCTAGCAGGCAAAGGGCCACCCCAATCTTAGCTTCGTGTTGAGTCACGGTGGTTGAGTAGGGCTGACATCGACTCCAGGTGACAGTGACCTTTCCTAATCGTAAAAACCACTCTACCATGCTTTGATTTCTAGGGGGCGGATACTAAAACTGGAACAAAGATTGCCACACCCCGGGGGGCAGCCCCTCCAGGCCAGAAAGGCCCAGCCAATGCCTCCAGGATTCCAGCGAAAACCACCCCTTCCCCAAAGACCCCACCTGGCACAGGTAAGAGTGTTCTCGAATCCAGTCGTCATCTCTGAAGGCCCCTGACAATGAATAACCTCTGGTAGCTAATCGATGCCTGCAGTTTACTAAACACTGGAAAGTGCATTTTCCTTTTAATCTTTTCGACAATTTTCTGAGACAGATGTTGAATCCCCACTTTTTATTGATGAAGAAATCGAGGCTCTGAGAGTTTGCACGACTAAGTCTAACCGGCTTATTTTCAGCATGAGGGAAATGCAGCCACATGCTCACTGGTGGGAGGAAAGGGGCTTCTCTGAGCTTCTCTGACCCCAAATGTACCTCCTGGGAGGTGTTTTTTAGACATGTGGGTGGAGTGCTCGCTCTCTGGAGACAGAGCAGCAGCCTGGATCGGTGACTCTGTGACCTCACACAGGGTGCGGCCTCTGTGCAGCTTGGCCTGCTGGGGATGTGAGAGCCTCTCTGACAACCCGAGGGTCTTAGCGGAGCTGTCGCAAGCTGTGCCTATTCTCCTGGGCTCCTACGAGTAAAACCTAGTTGGTTCTGAGTACCAGGCAAGGCTTCAGGAGAGCGAGTTTGCCATTAGTGGTGCTGTGAAGAGTAGTCGCCCTCTTTGGGGATTGGGAACAGCCAAGCTGAGCTCCCCTCTCCCACTGCAACATGTGCCGGGCAATGAGGTTTCGATTCTGCACAACGAAGGGGCACCTGGCCTGTACGAGATGTGGGGTAGCGCTCAGGGGGCCTGTGGATCCCGTACGGGCTGTGTGCGAGCCGCGGCTGGTTCGGCGGTGCCTCAGCTGCCCGTGGGCCCGAGATGGCAGCTCAGAGTCCTGCGTCTCCTGCATGTTTTGCTGTGACTGTTTGCCATACAGTGGTGCCTGCGAGGACAGCCACTCATTAAGGCCTATTGGTTTGTTTTTCCTGTGGTGTTTTTCTCATGTATATAACACCTATGATGTGGTGTAATGAAAGAACTGTGATTGGATTTTGTATATGCTTTATTTTTTTTTTTTAGCTGTGCCATCCTGCCACTTGTTGGCAGCTCAGCTCGGGGCCGCAAATCGAACCTGCGACCCTGTTGCTCAGAGCTTGCACTCTTGAGTGAGCTCTTAACCAACTGAGCCACTCGGCCGGCCCAGTGTATGCTTGTGATCCTGCTTTTTCTCACCTAACACCATGCCAGTTGGCTCCCACAACTGGAGCCATAACTGGACACAAGAACGTGCATTTCCCTTTGGATCTGGTCTTGGGTGGCAGCCTACAGGTGGACAGATCCCCCTCTGGGCCCTCTTGACCTTGTTTCCTGACAGATGGGGTCCCCTGCTTTCCAAACCCCTTCCCTGCCTCGCTGGCCTCAGCCGTGTGGCCTGGCTGGGCATGTCTGGCTGCCCGCGGCATGGAGAAACATTCATTGAGGCCCCATTTCAGCGTGATGATAATGAGGCTTTCTGTGGATTCTTTTTTTTAAGCTGCCAAGCAATTGCAGAGAAAACCAACCCCTGCAGGAGCAAACTCTGAGAGAGGTAATTCTGTGCCTGCTCCATGCCCAGGGGGTCACCCCCTTTGCGTGTGGCCTAGGTGTCTAGAGATGCTTCTGAGACGTTGGTTTCACGCGTTGAGCCTGAACTGGAACATTCAGAATTCCTGCTCCTCTTGTGTGTGGCTTGTGTGGCTGTGAGTGTCCAGCGGATCTGACTAATCCTGTGTGTTCTCACTGGCGTCTGCTGACAGTGGGGCCGGGAGTGTGTGCCTCAAGGCATCTGTAGGTCCCACAGGTGTGGGCTGTCCCTCCCCGAGGTTTAGATGTGAAATCCCCACAGGTGTTCATTAACTGTGAAGCCTGCGCGCGCCAGCCACTGTGCTGGACGCTTTACCTGTTGCTACACCCAGGCTTCAAAACGCAGCACTGTGGGCTGTGACCACACTCCCCGCTTTTCAGGTGAGGACATAGGCTCAGGGGTCGCTCTGCATTTAAGTGGCATGGAAAGGATCTGAAGCCACCACCACATCTACGCCTGGTGACTGGAGGCCAGGGGGTGGGGGT